>NW_022198992.1:0-4150 GCF_009176525.2 Contarinia nasturtii
CGCAATTTATTAAAGTTGAACGTTAACAAAACAAAAATAATATCATATCATCGTGGATCACTGAAATATGAATATAATTACAACATAGATGGCGTGCAAATTGAAAGAGTAGAGGTAATAAAGGACTTGGGAGTATTGCTTGATGTGAAGATGAATTTCAAATCACACATCGAGCATGTTGTTGCAAAGGCAAAATCAAGATTGGCTTGGTTAAAATTCAACAGCAGGGATTTTGTCGACCCATGGACTTTAAAACGCCTTTACTTTACATTTATATTACCGATTATTGAGTATGGATCTGAAATATGGAATCCACACTACAACAATATGTGCAAAAGAATAGAGTCAATACAAAAACAATTTTTAATATATGCTCTGAGGAGAATGGCCTGGAACGATTTTAGACTGCCAAAATACGAACACAGGCTACTATTTCTGCAAATGATTACTCTTGAGGAGAGACGCAAGATGGCGCAAGTGTCTTTTATTTTCAAAATTATTCACGGAGATTTGAAGTCAACTTATGTTTCAAACAGTATGAAATATTACGATCCAGCACATGATACCAGAGCAACACCACTATTTGATCTACCAATTAGGAGAACTGATTACACAAAATATGAGCCAATAAATTATATGCTTACAACATTCAACGAATTTTATACCAAAAAATTGCAAAACAGTGATAAAAATTTAATTGATTTAGAAGTAAATTTATCAACAGTAAAACTGAGAATAGAGAATTATTTAAAGCAAAGCAGATAAATACAAAAATTTGTTATGGATTATAGAAATTTTAAGCAGTTGAAAAATTAATTTATGAAATTTATATTATTTACATGAGAAGAGCAATAATTTTACATTTTCTCTCTCAAAAATGCTTGATAAAAATCAAATTGTATTATATTGTATATATTTGATTAAGTTATTTTCAATAAACCACCAAGGCGAAGGAACGCTGTTCGGTGCAGTTATTATTATTATAAAAAAATGATTCTAGAGCGATGGCATGTCAATTTTGGTTCTTAAAAAATGATACATTTCATACTGTGAGATAAAAATTTAACTTCACTTCGATCAGTCTGAATATATGACAATGAAGTAAGAATGCTTTTAAATGACATGGCATGAAAATTGTTTATAAGCTCAAGTTTATCACAAACTTTGTGTTACCATTAGGAAATTCTTCGATTTTTGTTAAATATTCACCGGTTCAGTACTACCTTTTTACGGTAGATGTCGTGGATATCGCAACCTAACGCGAAGGCACTCTATTTTTCGTGTCTGGGCTGAACCCATATCTTCGTTGTGCACACAGACGGGACCGACAGCTTAAAGTGCCCTCCGAAGCACTTCACAAGTATCAGACTTCTTTCAAACTTCACCCCATTAAACCACCGATGATTCCTGAGCGAATCACGGTGGAAAAATACCGGCCGAAATTTGACCGAGAATCGAACTCGCGTCCTCACACTCACAGACCTGACACGCTAACCAGTCTATGGGAAGCCATCCACCAGTCTATGGAGAGCTATCCTTATTTTTTATTGAAATTTCATCAAACTTGGTGATATTATGTACTTTGGGCAGAAAATGTGATTCACAAGTTACTACAAGTTTTTATGATTTTCCTGTAAAATGGACCCCTTTTATTTTCAAGTCACTGTCTTATATCAAATAGAAAGTTGAAAATTCTTTTATATATTGAATCTGGGGACCAGAAGACATGTCTTTCCGAGTGGCATTCGAGATATAATACCAAATTTGAAAAATCGTTCCACTCCAATACATTCATTTAGTTCATGCTCAGAGCGACAAGCATATTTTGATCTGAAAAGGGTGTAAAAATCTGTTGAAATATTAAAAATTGATGCATTTTCAAAGACTTTTCACTAGCGAAAGGCATTACATATCTGTATATGTATGTACGTATGTAGTAAATGCTCTTTTTGTCATTCGATAGCTTGCCGTTCATCATCAGACGAATCATTTAAGCTTCATGCCAAGAAGAAAAAGATGATTAAAATTAAATCAAAAATACGAACTTTAAAACAATTAATATATGAAATGTCCGTAAGATGAACTTTTCCGCACTGTGATCCACAACATGCATTTATTACGTATATTTTACCGTAAATATGAATTCATGAGAAAACTGAATCTGATATAAAAATTTTTTTAAATAATAATAGCTGCACCGAACAGCGTTCCTTCGCCTTGGTGGTTTATTCAAAATAATTTAAATAAATACAATATAATTAAATTCTTGCATCAAGCAGTATATATGAGTTGACTTCATATCTCCATTAATAATTTTGAAGATGAAAGACACTTGCGCCATCTTGCGTCTTTCCTCCAGCGTAATCATTTGTAGAAACAGCAGTCTATGCTCATATTTTGGAAGTCTATAGCTGTCCCAGTTCATTCTCCTTAGGGCATAAAGTAAAAATTGTTTTTGTATTGACTCTATTCTTTTGCACATATTGTCGTAGTGTGGATTCCATATTTCCGATCCATATTCGATGATTGGAATACAAATGTAAAATAAAGGCGTTTGATTGTCCATGAATCGACGAAATCCTTGCCGTAGGACTTTAACCAAGCCAGTCTTGATTTGGCTTTAGCCGTGACATGCTCAATGTGTGATTTGAAATTCATTTGCACATTAAGAAACACTCCCAAGTCCCTTATTATAAAGACTCTTTCAATTTGAATGCCGCCTATGTTGTATTTGTATTCATATTGCAGTAATCCCCGATGATATGATATGATCTTTGTTTTGTTTACATTTAATTTTAATAAATTGCGTTCATAATAATCCGCTACACGATCCAAGTCATTTTGAAGATTAATGCAATCATTTGTTGAGGTGATATATTTTGAAATTTTTGTATCATCAGCGAATGAAAGTATGGTAGAATTGGTCACGACGAAAGGTAGATCAATTACAAACATGATGAACAAAGTAGCGCCAATGGAATATCCTTGACCCGTCCCAGAAGTAACTTCGATTGGGTTAGATTTGATATCTGCAATCTTTACAATTTGTCTGCGACCAGAGACAAGTAAGATTTGATCCATTTTAACAGCTGCTCATTCAATCCCATGATTTCAAGTTTTTGAATAAGCAAATTTAAGTTAACCGAGTCAAAGGCCTTGGCGTCTGTTTGATGTCTTCTTCCCATGTTAATAATAGTTTTTGAAGTAAATTCCACTAAATTTGTTATCGTTGACCTGTTCTTGATGAATCCGTGCTGACTTTCATGTACTATGTTCTTCAAATATAGATTGAGATGGTCTGTGACGATCGAATCGAGAATTTTTGACGTAATGCACTGTAAAGCAACACCGCGATAATTTTGAACGTTGTTTCTATCGCCGTTCTTGTAAACTGGTCTGACAAAGGACATTCTCCATAACTGCGGTACAGTGGCAGTTTCAAGTGATTCCTTTAACAGTGTTGATATTGGCTCTTGTAATGAAATCAAACAATGCTTGATGAATTTGTTTGGAATTTCATCAGGACCACAGACAAGATCATCTGGCAGCATGCTTATATGTTGACCTACAAGCTCCTCGGTTATTTCGATCATTGATATTTCAGCACAAATATCACGTATTTTTTCTATTTCCGAGCTGTCATATCGCAGATCACCTTTTAAAGAGCTATAAGCGGTGCCAAAGTGTTTTGCAAAAAAGCCAGCAATTTTTAATTGATCGCTTGCTTTTTCATTCAACTAAGTCATCTCATGTGGTAGATCTTCACTTTTCCCTCTTTTGCTTGAAAAATTTCTTTGGATCATCATCTATCTGTTTCTCCATCTCTATTCTGTAATCTCTGTGAGCTGAGCATGCACATCGTTTATATTTCCTTCTTATTTCTTTGTAATGTTCAATTGATTCAAGTGTGTTGAGCCTTTTTTTATTTTGATGCGCTTTGCTGACTTTGTTCTTCAATTCAACTAATGATTTGTTAAACCACATCGGCTGCTTTCTGATGATTTTTGTCTTCAACTGGACATGAGTTTCTATTGTTGAACTAATAATTGCATAAAAATTATCCAGTCTTAACTCTAATGAATTTGTATCAAAAACAAGCGATCAATGAAAAAGCAAGCGATCAATTAACAATTGCTAGTTTTTTTGCAAA
>NW_022198993.1:0-1000 GCF_009176525.2 Contarinia nasturtii
TTTACATGCTGCGAGAGACTCATCTGAATGACGTCATCAATTCGAATGACTTGTTTCCGCAGATGTACGATGTATATCGTTGTGATCGGTCACCAAACACTGAGAGGGACCAAGTTCATCGCAAGGAGAATGGAGGAGGAGTTTTGATCGCTGTTAACAACAAGCTAAAGTCGGTTTGAATTGGGACGGGTGACCTGTTCGGTGCGGAACAGATTTGGGTAAAAGTTTCTGGACTAAAACGAAACATCATTTTGGTAGAATTATATATTCGGCCAGACTCAACACTCAAGGTATATGAAAACAATTTGAATGCCTTGAGAAATCGCATCGAAGTTAGGTATAAATGATGTTTTAGTAGTTTCCGGTGATTTTAATTTGCCCAAATTGATTTGGTTTGTTGACGAAGATGAGGACCCTGACATAGCAATAGCTATCAATGCAGCCAGTGAAAAAGAAAAGATAGTGCTGGATACTTGCTATGAACTAGGACTTCACCAGATTAACAAGAGCTGCAACCAAAATGGTCGTATGCTTGATTTAATCTGGACAAATGATGTTGAGCTGTTTCAATGTTACATGAGTGAATATCATTTGTTAAATTTTGAGAAGCACCACAATGCAATCAATATTTGATATGATGAGCCTGTCATCAAAACTGTTGTAACAAAGCAAACATTTAGAAGGAAGCAACCGTTATGGTTTAACAAGCCACTAATCGAGTTGAAAAACAAAGTCAGCAAAGCTCATCAGATTAAAAAAAAAGGTCAACACAATTGATGCAGTAGAAAATTTTAAACAATTAAGAAGAGAATATAAACGCAGTGCACGGTCAGCACTCAAGGATTACAGAATTGAGATGGAGAATCTGATAGACGATGATCCAAAGAAGTTTTTCAGACATGTGAATAACATAAAAGGGAAAAGTGATGATCTGCCGCATGAGATGTCTTATATGGATATGAGGGCAGATGACCAGTCTACAATCGCTGGTTTCTTTGCA
>NW_022198994.1:0-1577 GCF_009176525.2 Contarinia nasturtii
AAACAAACAACGGCAAACAGTACAACGGACTACGATAAACAAACAAAAAACCCACATAAAGATAACACAAAACATCGGGATAAAAAATAAAAAGATATGAACAATTTAAAAGCAATTTGAATAAAATTTATTTGCAGAAACGTAACACTAAACAGGGTGGCTTAAACTGAATTAAAACTAAACACGACGTTTCCGACACTTGGCCTTCGACCTTTTCTTGCGGCCCCTACCAGCACTGGTAGATGACCCGGCATCATCGCTTTCGGAGTCAGCATTGCGTACGTCGGGAACATACGCAACGGACCGTTGCCAATCGGACAACGAGTACCCATTGAACACGTTCATGAACATGGCTAGATGCACGTCGTGCTCAAGCCACTGCTCGACGGGTTTCACGCCAACGCCAACATCGAGGCCATATAGATGAGCAGTTTGCCGTAGGGGCAACCTATACAAACGGACATAGTTGATCATCGCCCAATAACGATCGATATACGGAATACACGCACGTGAATCGGGGTTACCAACCAGTAGATTAACATTTGCGACATCAGCACGCGGAGTTTCCCATTGTCGAAGTCGTGAAAAAATTTGTTCGTTATCGTCACGATCACCATACAGCACTGCAGGAAGGGAAAAAAGAAAAAGAAAACAAAGCATTGGTCAAAATAAAACAAAATTAAATCTTAAGATAATAAAAAATTAATCACAAATAAAAAATCAAAAATTGGCTAACACAAAATTTTGCGAAATAAATTAAAATTTTAACGTAAATCGCTTACGGGCGACGCCTAAAGCCAAAATAAAACAAAATAAAATTTTAAAAATAATGAAAATTAGTCACCAACGAAAAAATCAAAGTCCATTAATACACTAAAAGTGCGGAGTTAACCAAATATTTTGCTATGTATGGACCAGAGGCGACGCCTATGGCCGATAAAAACATAAATCAACGTTAATGACTCAAAAAAAAAGTGAGATACACCAAAAAGGCAGAAAATCATTAGCATACGAAAATTTCCGAATTCAACCGAAATTGTCAACATATACAGACTAGAGGCGACGCCTACAGTCATATTAAAGCATAAACAAACACTAATGATTCAAATTTGGAAATGCAACAAAAAAACCAAAATCGCGACACAACACCACCAAATCAAATTCAAAACGGAAAAAACGAGCCAGAAGCGAAGAGAAAACATGATCAACGAAGACAAATCGCCGATAAGAAATGAAGAAACATCAATAAACTTTTATATAAAAAATTGTGAAATTTATTTTACCAACTAAAGCATACAATTCTTATCTCATTAGCTACCACGTCACCACCAGGGCAATTCAGGAGGCGGTATTCCACCACGTTGCCCACGATTACCGCGATTACCTCGACTACCACGATGACGACGACGATTACTGCTATCACGACGATTTAGTCCATCCAGTATGCCCGTAATCACGTCAACTGGATCCTCATCGGGAGTACTAGCACCCCAGGCACACCACCAATCATCATCAAATACCAGATCATGCCGTGTTTCGGTCGGATCTGATTGGAGAAAAAATAATAACACAATTAA
>NW_022198995.1:0-5992 GCF_009176525.2 Contarinia nasturtii
ACGTCATTAAGGTAGCATACAGGCATGGCTCCCATACAAAAATTCAATTTTTTGTGATTTTTTCAAGGAAACTGTATCAAAAATTGATTGTATCTCAAAACTAACCTCGGATTCGGTTTTATCGTGCCAAAAAAAACCTCAATAGATATTTTTGAGTGTTTAAGTCTACATAAAGTATGAATTTTGGACGAAAATTGGACTCTTTTTCCTAGGTATCACTCCAGGCATGAAATTTTTTTCCATCAACAAAAGTCGCTCAAAATCTAATGATTTCTATTCCTCGCGACCCCCAATCATCCTGTAAAGTCAGATTTTGAATTAAGTTTCTACGATGAGCGCAATCTTGCTAACAAATTTTGCGTACGACGTACAACGAACGACGTACAGATTAACAAGAACCATGTTTAAAAACGCCAAATTCGTGTTCTCTGACCTCAATAATAGGTAGAAAACATGTTTCTGAAGTTTTCAAAATTTTGACCGATTACAATACTTTTCACCTTACACTATGTGTGCGGAAAAGTACCATACTCTCCTCTCGATATTTTCAATAGATATGTAAAAACGTATCGGAGGTTCTGGAATCGAATTTGTCAATTTACGTTTTTTCTTTGAATTGTCACCATCGTGTGAACGTTTTGCCGAATACGATACATTCAGTGTCATTTCATTTGGTTTGAGACCAAATGGCTTATCCAATTTTAGTCGAACCATTGTTCCGCGATTGACATGGTAGATTTTTGAATCGAGTTCAAAAAAGAAACCATTTTTGCCGAGCTGAATAAAACAAATTATTGTCAGAAAATTTAATAAAGAGATATCTGTTATTCTTAACAAATCAGATGTTTTCAGATATCGGCATATGCGATACGACAAAAAACATTTCGAACAATTTTCGCAAGTTCAATCAATCATGTCAGGCGTAACCGGGGATTGCGTTGACATTTTTATATGTAAACGTCACTGGCATCTAAACCGAAAACGCCATCTTTGGTTACACAGCAGTAGCTATTTGTGTGACAAAATGTTAACTTTAATTTGAAATAAAATAAAAGTATTTAATTTTAATCCCACATTTTTTTTGAAAAAAATCCTCATTTAAATCATTGAAACCATATTAAAAATCATTTGTTGATACAAAATTCATTTTATTATTAATTGCCATCGATTTGAAGTAGCGAAATTGACAGTACACTGTAGAGATTAAAGAAACAATACATACACAAGCATCACATGTACGCTTAAAGTGGTCATCACAGAAACGAAGCTGAGCATGCGCACATGTATTAGTATTTTCATACACAGCATGTTTCGTTCTTCTGTTATAAAGTGTGATGTTTGTCTGTATATATTGTTTCTATATGTTTTACTCCATAAAATCGACGAAAATTAAAAAAATTAATTCAAAAAAATAGTTTCAAGTTTTGTTTTAATAGGATTTTTCAAATAGTCGGGACTAGACTTGAAACCTTTTTGAATGTATATTAAAATGGGGAACAAGAGATGGCATTGTCGTAGATTTGGGAACGGACAATAGTCATCATATTACCGGGTTTGTCAGGCGGTCAGATGATGAAATCGAGTAAAAACAATAGAAGTGATTGTTATGGTTATACAAACACTTGCAATGCTAAAATCACTATAACAATCATTTCTATTGTTTTTACTCGATTTCATCATCTGACGATATCCGCCTGAGATGATTTAGCTCTTTGAAAATATCTGAATAATAATGTCTGGTCGGAAAGAACTTATTTGGATTATTTGGTGGATTGCCATCCAAAATACCACATTTCCAGTTTCCACATTTTCAAGTTAATCGAAACTTAACAAACTTGAAAAACGTTGTTAAACAAACAAATAACGAACAATAACTTAAACGCACTTGTTTTCATACGATTCCATTCACCATACACAGTTCGGTGTATCTGTCCTTTTGCCGGTATAAGTAGTATATGACATTCAAACGTCAATCAGAAAAAAATGGTTTTTTAGTACTTCTAGTATGTACATTCTAGATATCAAAACAGCCATAGTGGCCTATATGAAAATCGAGTCAGATTAAATTCAAATGAAATTAGAATTGTTTATTGGATGAAAATGAATCGATTTGAGTCGTTGGAGCACTTTGAAAAGTTGATTTTCCTACTATGAACTTTTTGATCATTCGTTCATTTACTTTTCATTTCAATGAAATTCACGATATTCATGCTATGACGAACGATCAAATGACTAAAAATACAAGATGTAATTGCATCATTATTACTCTAAAAATGTTTCTAGCCACAAAAAACCAAGAAACTTTGAATAGATGTGACATTATTAGTACACAATGGTGGATTTTTGTCAAAAAAAAGTAAATTTTTGTAGGGAAAGTGTATTTAAACGTGATTGTATTGCAAAATAAAGAGCAGATTCGGCTTTCTCGTGCCAAAAAACCCTCCAATACGAACTTTCAGTTGAAAGAAATAATCGGCAAGTTGTTTTTAAAATTCTTCCAAATGCCTTCTAGTATGAAAACTACCAAAGGCTGTAGCGAAAAAAATTACTCCCATGGGCCAAAATGGGATATGTGGCGTAGGTAGTCAGGCCTAGGCCTACACCGTGGTATATTTCGTTTGGCTCAACGCCTGCAACCCATAGTGATGTATCCTTGTTAGTTCAACTTTATTGCATTGAACCGGAGAAGAGAAAACACAACATTAACATTAAGTATATGCCGTTTTTTACTCCTTTATTTTAAACTAATAGAACTAAATTGAAGTTCAGTGATGACGTTAGAGATGGCGTGGACAATCAAGATTCGCATTTTGTCTCTTCATTGTCAAGTCCACCTGCATCAATTATCAATATATATGTAAAACATATGTATATGGAAAATTTTCAGTGAAAATGATTTGGATTGAACTTCGTTAAATTTTTATCGCTTTTGATACATCACAAACTCGCTTGATCTAGTTAAACAAATATGGTATTTTTAATTGAGACCAAACCAATGGCGTTCATCCTCGGTGATAAACCAAATTTGTAGCCACGTTTTTAATCGCTCTTCACTTTTTCCAATTTAATCAATGAAATTCCCTTTCTCAATTGTCTGTTGCTTACTTTTCGACGGACAAACGTAAGCGAATCATATTTCGAATAACGTACAGCGGCATTTTGGATGCGGTCTGCTTGTCTACTATTAATACCATACCTTCATACGTATGTTGAAACCGTAATGCATACGGATAATAGGGATTCATGATGAAATTGATATTGTTTTGATTAAAACGTATTACACGCTGACCACACATTTATGATTTTAGTCTATAGCATGATTGGTTTTTGGAAGAGATTTTCACTAACAACTTTAAAATGGAAATCCTATTGCAATATTGCATAATAAATCCATAAATCTTCATATCATTGACTCACGCGAAACACAAAATCTGATCGGCTTATGAAACATTCCATAATGAAAAACGATAAACATTAAATGCATAAAAGAAACAAAAGAGATCTATATATTGTACGTTCTACAGGCGTGTCAAAAATTTTCGGGCCTGACATAAAGACGGCACTAGTTACAAATTGTTCATGTGCTGTAATTGAAGTACGAACTGTCATCAGTATTGTGTAAAAAAATTGAGTTGATATCTGTCATCGTTTGTTTTCTACAACATTATATATCAAGCAACTTCGATATTTTTAGAAAAATGGATAAAATCGAATATCGTGCGGTGATTAAGTTTCTCACAAAAGAAGGTATAGCACCAAAAGATATCAATGACCGCTTACGTGCTGTTTATGGTAAACTTGCTCCATCGTATACCAGGGTCAAAGAATGGGCAAAGCTTCAAGTTGGGCAGAGAATCATTGAAAGATGATCCACATACAGGTCGGCCAGTTAAAGCAACTGCTCCAGATGTGCTGGAGAAAATTGATCATCTCGTGCACGAAAATCCTCGAATGAGCAAGAAAGTGTTAGCAGCAATGTTTGACATCTCAACTGGCAGTGTATTCAATATACTTCATGAAAAATTGCACATGAGAAAGGTTTGCTCACGATGGATTCCAAGAACTTCGAACAGAGCTCAAAAAGAAGAACGAATTGCTGCTGCACGTGAGTTTCTCGAGTTGTTGGAATGGAATGAAACGGACACATTTGACTGGCGATGAAACGTGGATCCACTACTAGATCCAGAGCTCAAATCACAGACGATGGAATGACACAAACTTGGTGAACCAGCATCGAAAGTGCCACGCAAAGAAATTGCCACAAACAAAGTAATGGCCTCTGTATTCTGGGATGCCAAAGGCATAATAATGGTTGAATTCCTCCCAAAGAACACCACAGTCACGGGCTATTTATATGCACAACAGATGCATAGATTGCGTAAAGCAATCACAGAAAAACGTCCTGGTTTGCTGACTCGAAAAGTTCTTCTTTTGCAGGACAATGCACCGTCTCACAAATCATTGCTCGCACAAGCTGCTGTGGGTTCGAACAACTCCGCCGTATTCTCCAGATATGGCCCCCAACGACTATTTCCTGTTCCCAAACACCGAAAGATATCTGAAGGGGAAGCAAGATGAGTCCGAAGAAGAGATATTGAACGATTTTTTCAACGTATGGGAGGACAAAGATGCCAAGTGGTTTGAAGGAGGAAATAAAGCATTAAAGCATCGTTATGAAAGTGTCATTCATTGAGACTACTTTGAATAATAAATATAGTCATTTGAAAATACAATGTGTGTTTCTATATCAGGCCCGAAAATTTTTGACACACCTGTATACTAAAGCACTGCCAATTATGAATATTACCTCAAACTATAAAGAACATTAATTTGCACTAAGTGTTCCCTAGTCAACAAGTTATAAAACACTTGAAAGTTTGCATGAAATTAGATAATTTTTAGTAAATAAGCCATAATTTCCTTTACAGAAAATATGTTAAAATAATAAACGTTCAACAATTAGAATTTGCATCGGAAAGTTTTTTTTAGTTTTTATCGAGGACTCAGTCCATAAATGCATCTGTATATATATGTTGCTAGTTGTCACACACGTTGCAAAAGAAAAAAGTGTCATCGCAAAATATATCCGCCATCGTTTGATGAAAAAACGGATAGTGGTGCATCAATGCATTTGGATCTCTGACATAGACATTTTTTACTCTATAAATAAAATAAACGAAGTTTCAATTCAAATGGATTTTCGTATTATATTCGATCTAATTTTCTCAAGACAACACATTAAATCGGGAACGGAAGTGAGTATTGAACAATGTCCAGTTAACAACAATGATTTATATTATGCTGACATTTTATTTGTGCATTTCATTTCAGGAAAAAATTACAATATCGATGCGAATAACTGACGGCACAGCGGCCAAGTTAACAAATGAGAAAGTTAACAAATTCACCAATTGGAGTGAAAAAACGTTTCTCAGGAACCAAACGATTGGTCAATAGCTTCAAGAAGCTCGGTAATTGTATTGTTCATTTCGTTGAGGAGTATATGACATCCACCGGTATGCAGTTGCTAAATAGACACTGCTTCTTCTTATTTACACTATGGGTGCAGCCATACTGGCATATTCATTTTTAAATAAGTGCGTTTAATGGAATATCAAAAATGCAAAGTACTAAATAGTACCACACGCAATGTTGAAATGAAAACATTTACTTGTGAACAAAGTTTGTGAATACAATGCAGGACGAAAGAAATCATATATTTCTGGATCACAGTTATTCTAGGTAAGAAAAAATAAAATAAAGTAAAGTCGAAAAATATGTTTAATAATTTGTTTGCAACTAATAGCAATATTGTGGCAAAAGATATTTCTGTCGGCTGCAAAAATATTCTGTGCCGATAAAATTATTCGTTTTCTTGGCTTATTGTGCAGTATTCCACTTACAGTTTTTTTGAATCGACTTGTATAGGCGCCGATAAAATTTTGCACAGCTAATTTTATTCTTTTATTTTTATTTTTAATACAAAAAGTAC
>NW_022198996.1:0-1257 GCF_009176525.2 Contarinia nasturtii
TCAAAAATTATACAGAATCTGTAAGTGTATTCGTGTAAATTTTCTCTGTGTGGAAGATAGTTATAGTATTGAGCATTATGACAATAATACACGGCGAAATGAAGATGGTCGTTATGTGGTTACTTTACCATTTCGTGATAATATTGAAGATTTGGGTAATTCACGAAGAAATGCTTTAGCACAATTATTGCATCAGGAACGGCGTCTCGAAAGAGATGCAAAGTTAAAACAAATGTATGATGAGTTCATCAATGAATATATTAATATGGGTCATATGGTGGAATGTGAAGATTCGGACATTCAAAGTGGTTATTATCTGCCACATCATGCAGTGTTCAAGGATAGTACAACAACTAAACTAAGAGTGGTGTTTGATGCCAGCAGGAAAACGTCTTCGGGATTGTCGTTAAATGATTGTATGATGGCGGGTCCAAGAATTCAAGATGAATTATATAACATAATGTTGAGATTTCGTTCGTATGAAATCGCTTTCACTGCGGATGTAGCAAAAATGTATCGTCAAATTTTGGTTGCAGAGGAACAACAAAACTATCAAAGAATTTTATGGAGAAAAAACAAAAGTGAAAATATAAAAGAATATAAATTAACGACTGTGACTTATGGAACAAGTTCAGCACCTTTTGTTGCAGTAAATACACTTATAGCTATTGGAAAACAATGGCAGGACAAATTGCCAGAAGCGGCTCAGATTATTCAGAGAGATTTTTATATGGATGACTGTATGAGCTGTTGTGAAACCTTGGATCAAGCAATTCGTTTGCAAAAAGATGTAACGCAAATTCTTGCAGAAGCTGGTTTACCATTAAGAAAATGGAGTTCAAATAATATGGATTTAATAAACGCAATTCCTTTGGATCAACGAGAAGGTGCTCAAACAGATGGAGAAGCTTCAATTTCAACTTTGGGCTTAAGATGGTTTAACTTAAAGGATGAATTCGGTTTCAAAATGAATCCATTTAAGGATGTAAAAACAGTAACAAAAAGAATCGTTTTATCAGAAATAACAAAAATGTATGATCCATTGGGTTTATTAGCACCATTTACAGTATTATGTAAAATATTAATGCAAAAATTATGGGTTGCGAATCTGGATTGGGATAGTGAGATTCCAAAAGAAATTGCGGCAGAATGGGAAAGTTACAAAGAAGAAATACCAATTTTATTGCAGTATCGTTTGAAACGATGGATCGAATATAAAGCTGGAGCTCAGTTTGAATTACACGGATTTTCAGATGC
>NW_022198997.1:0-1375 GCF_009176525.2 Contarinia nasturtii
TGTCGCATTTTGAATTTTCAACATTTCATGAATCGATCCGGCCTAATGGTGAAGTTGTTCGAAGCCGATTTCCCTGATGGCAGCTTGTGCAAGCAATGATTTGTGAGCTGGTGCATTGTCATGCAAAAGAAGAACTTTTCGAGTGAGAAGACTAGGGTTTTTTTCTCTGATGGCTTTGCGCAATCTATGCATCTGTTGTGCATAATAATAGCCCGTGACTGTGGTGTTCTTTGGGAGGAATTCAACCAATATTATGCCTTTGGAATCCCAGAACACAGAGGCCATTACCTTGGTTGTGGCAATTTGTTTGCGTGGCATTTTCGATGCTGGTTCACCACGTTTGTGCCATTCCATTGTCTGTGTTTTGAGCTCTGGATCATAGTAGTAGATCCATGTTTCATCGCCAGTCACTATACGATCAAAAGTATCCCCTTCATTCCATTCCAACAACTCGAGAAACTCATGTGCAGCAGCAACTCGTTTTTCTTTTTGAGACTTGTTCAAAGTTCTTGGAATCCATCGCGAGCAAACCTTTTTCATGAGCAATTTTTCATGAAGGATTCTAAATATACTTCTCTCTGACACGTCAAACATTACTGCTAACACTTTCTTGCTCATTCGAGGATTTTCATGCACAAGGTGCTCAATTTTTTCCACCATATCTGGAGCAGTTGCTTCAATTGGTCGACCAGAACGTGGATCGTCTTCTAATGACTCTCTGCCCCACTTAAATTGTTTTGCCCATAGTTTTACTGTGGCATACGATGGAGCACGGTCACCATAAACTGCACGCAAGCGATCATCGATATCTTTTGGTGCCACACCTTCTTTTGTCAGAAACTTAATCACCGCACGATATTCGATTTTATCCATGTCATAAAAAATCTCGAGGTTACTTCGTATGCAATGCTGTTGAAAACAAACGATGAAAGATATCAACTCAATTTTTTTTTCTAAAATACTAGTGACAGTTTGTACGTGAATTACAGCACAAGAACAATATGTAACTAGTGCCATCTATATGTTAGGCTTAAAACTTTTGCCTCCCCCTGTAAAAATGACATTACCTTCTCTAATTAAATTTAAAATATATATAGATTTTGCTGTTGCAACAGTATAATTATTTAATGACAGAAAATACGCATACGTATAGTTAAGGGATAAGTCGTTAAAAAACGTTATTAAATAGAAAAAATATATGGCTTCGTCTTTTTATTTAAACAAAAAGGTTGACACAATGGTAATGACGGTAATGGTTTTAATCTGTATTTCAGAGACTTCTTCAAAAGTATGGAATTATTTTAAGCTTAACTTTGATCACGTCGAATTTTCGGGTAAAATACTAAACGCTATTAAAACATTAAGTCATACATGG
>NW_022198998.1:0-3950 GCF_009176525.2 Contarinia nasturtii
TCGTTTGAGCTGTGTCAAAGCAACAGTAGTAACAAAAATCGGTATCTCTTTTAACAGATGTTTTCGTAGATCCGATAAAATTAATTTGTATGGGGAATATACGATACTATTTCCCATCGCACGCTATAGCTGCCATTTCTTTTATTAATTGATTTTCCATTTTTTTTTTTTTTTGAAATGGCCTAAGATTATTTAAATAAATTTAGAAAAAATAATTATCAAATTTGTGAGACTCAAATGTTAATGAGATCAAGCAATGTCAGAAAATCCTTTAATATTTTCATTTTCATCTGTTCCATGATTAATCAGAATTAAAACTTGTAGAAAAATTGAGTGAAAGCTCTTTGAGTGATTTCTTCTATTTTTACATCCATTTTTTTATCGAATGTTGTCCTCTTTACATATCGTACAATTTTACCGATTTTTAAGTCGGTTTATTAACAAATTATTTTCTTTTTTATTTTATTTCCTCCTTTTATATAAATATTTAAAAAAAAATCATCTTGACAACCATATTCAGTAGGTCTCACAGTATTTACTTGAAAAAGTTCCCAGTTTGGTGCACTGAAACTGTGCATTGCGATGCACTGCGTGCTATCAATTGTCAAATTTCATACAAAAACAAAAAAACGTGAAGACCCAAAATTACACAAAATAATAGCGACATCTGCTGAACAAATAGTAGAAACTACTGAAGAATTCAATATATGTATTCTGTACATGCCCAATTGCCCATTCAGTCTGGTTTCAAACCTATCAAAAACAATACTGTCGCCACTGTTTTGTGTGGGCTGTGTGATAGCATGCTGTGCTATAGTAATTAACAATTTTGGATTATCATCAATTTTCAGGTTCTTTAGCACCTATTTTAAATCATAGAACATAATTTAACAAAAATACTGAAAAAATTAAAACAAATATTGGATTAAAGTGAAAAAAAAAAAAAAATCCCGCAGATGCGGTCGACTCTCTCTTACAGTAGACTTTCAAGCGAATAACTTTCCGCGAGCGCCATCTCTTTCACGCCATTGAAAACAATGAAGCTTGTAAACTTCGTTGTTTTCAAGGGCGTGAAAGAGATGGCGCTCCTTCAATGGAGTCATCTTCAAATACATTGTCAATATAGGACGCAAGAGAGGGTCGGATGCGGTTTTTTCGATATGAACTCGGACATTTTCGATGCGCTGAAAAATTGTGTCGTTTACACTTTGAACAAATAACTCATGTCGGTTCTTATAGAATTTTGACAGTACTTTGACATGAAGCCGGTTACAGTGTGAACCGACGTGATAAATACTACTTACAACATCTGCCAAAAATCCTTTAAAACTTATTTGCAGACCCAATACAAATTCTTTCAAAGTTCAAGTAATGTACGTCAACTGAATAAAATTGTTTGGATTTTTCCAAAAATCATTTTGCTCAGTTCAACTCTGTTGACAAACAATCAATGCAAAATATTCTGGGAAAATTTATAACTGTCGAATGTCGCATTATTCGGAAAAAGTTATGGATTTTATACACTGAATCATCTCATGTGCAAATAAAATAACTAACGTGAGCTACGATGGTTTACTTTATTCCATGTAACAAATCATGCACGCACCAATGGTTAATTTGGTTGAACCGGATGCAAGAGATGTACTTTCCACTCAAAAGGCGGAAACAAGAGAAATTAAATCTTTTAGACGAATGAAACTGACTTTTTCTCTATATCACAATTATTTGTTTTATTTTTAGATTTGTTAACATTAAAAACAGTGCTAAACTTTTATTTTCAATGTCATTTCAATTGTAACGCTTACTGCAATGTTTCAACAACACATTATAATTATAGTCTGTGTTGTTATAGTCTAGTGTTAGAGAAATAATAATAATGTCAAACTTTTAATGATAACATCAAAATTGATTTAAAACAGTGCTGAAAGCAACACCTCAAAATTAATTTTCAATTCGTTCAGGCAACAGCCTATTGTGAATGTAATAGGTGTGAAATATTTTCGGTTCAAACATTCAGATGTGATGAAAAACTATTTGCACTTTCAAAGCAACTACTTCATATCAGGGGTAAAGGTTGTACAACATATGTTGAGGTTTATTTTCTTGCCAAAAGTCGACCTTTTGCTTTGATTAAACTTGGCTGCAAAGTTTGAGCGTTAAATTGGAGTTTCGAAAATCCTGGTTTTTTCGTTATTTTTTTTCACTTCTTAATGTTATACCACAACGAACATGCAAACAATGCTTTTATTATATTCTTTATCGTTAATAGAAAACCGTCATCTATGTACACGAAGATGAGTTTTGCATTTACAAATAGTTTCAACATGCTTTGTTCCAGCAGCATACTATTGTTTATGCAAAAAAAAAATAGTTGTAAAAGAGTCCACGATAAAGCGCGTATTTGAGATTCCTTTGTATAAAAAATGTGTTCTAATTTTTTCTTCACGTAGAATTCGTGCAAAGAAGATGTGATGCCGATGGTCGTTGGATGACGCGGCCAGATTCAAAGAATCTAAATGGTAATATTCAATGGTATATTTTTTATGTTTCTTGATCGATCATATTTCATCTCAAAAATACTTTCCCCTTGTACACTAGGTGTGTGCGAAAAAGTCACACAGTAAAATAAAATAAAAATTGAATGAACTAAGTATATATATTATAAATGTCTTTGCAACGAGATGACCCAATATTTTTAACATTATGATAGTAATCTTTCGGTTGAACTTGTACTCAAACACATTTATTTAATCTATAGAAAATTAGTTTTTATACGATTTCTTTAAAATGTCTCCTTTTTATATTGGTAGTGCAACTTAAAAATGTCGTTTTTTTTTGGTAAAAATAAAACTTTATTTCATAAATTCTGTAAATAACATGTCATTCAAAGTATTGGCCATCGGAAGCTATAACCTTTTCCCATCTTTCTGGCAGCATATGGTTTCAGCGCCAAAAGAACTGCTTATTTTTTAAGGTTAGGAAAGAATCAATCCAATTTTTGATACTTTCAATCGAAGTGAAGCGTATTCCAGACAAGGCATTCTGCATCGATAAAAACAAGTGATAGACAGAAGGGGCAATGTCTGGGCTATACGGCGGGTGGGGCAGAACTTCCCATTTTAACTGGTTGAGCAATATGAGGCCGAGCGTTGTCATGATGGAAAATTATTGATTCATGTCCGGTCGCATATTCTGGCCATTTTTCGTTCAATTCTCTCTTTAAACGGATCAATTGTGTTCGATATAGGTCTCCCGTGATCGTTTCACCCGGTTTTAACAGCTCATTATAGAGGACACCCTTCTGATCCCACCAAATACAGAGCGTTACCTTAGCACAATGAATATCTAGCTTGGGCGTTGATTTTGCTCGTTTACCGCGCTTCCCATACGATTTCTTACGCTTCGGGTTTTCGTAATGAATCCATTTTTTATCACCAGTAACAATTCGATGCAAAAACGACTTCCTTTTGTGGCGCTCAAGCAGCATTTCGGACATGCAAAATCGTCTTTCAACGTCCCTTGATTTCAATTCATGTGGTACCCAATTTTCTTGCTTTTGAATGAATCCTAATGCTTTTAAACGTTTTGAAATGGCTTGGTGAGTCACTCCCAATGATTTTGCAAGTTCTTCTTGAGTTTGACACGAATCTTGATCGAGTAATACCTACAATTCTTCATCTTCAAACTTTTTTGGCTGCCCAGGACGTTCTTTGTCTTCTGTGTCGAAATCACCACTTTTGAAGCGCGCAAACCAACGCTGACACATTCTAACGTCTACAGCATAGCAGTGACCGGTTCGGGCATATTTCTATGCCTGATAGCTATGCTAAGCATAGCGGAGACGCAAGCCGCAACGCACCTGTCGCCATTCGATTCGAGCTATATTGTATGCGCACGGTCGTCTGCATAAACGAACATGTGTATTGTTCATATAGAGTGAACGGCGATGC
>NW_022198999.1:0-1191 GCF_009176525.2 Contarinia nasturtii
GTGGCGCTTTCTATATTGGTTGAAAATATATCAGACCATTTACTTATATTGATAACAACAGTTGAATCACAAATAAGTTTTAGTTTGACGTGTACGCATGGGGCTTGAGACTACATACTCATTTTTTATTAAGAACTCGTTCAAGGAAATCTATGCATTATAAATGTTTTGATATTTTGAAACTTATAAACGTTTGTATATTCGTCGACCGATCCACCCTAAGGCATATGCCTATGTATGTGTTTGTGTGGCTATTTGCCTATTTGTCCCAAATAATAATGACAACACGAAAAATCACTGTGTATCATGATAGAGAAGTAAAGCCATGGAACAAGCGTTGTTATGTCGTCATTATAGATTTGTATGCGATTTACCGTCGTAAATGCAGTTTTATAGTATTCATTTCATTTATGGCTAATTATTGTTTTGGATGCAGTGAGTGAGTGAGTTTGTGTGTGTGTTTGTTTTTGATGTAATTATCATTCGAGACACAACATGAAGCGCATTCGTGTGCGCTCGCTAATTTATTGGTTGCAATTTGAGCGTTTTGTTAACGATGCTCTGAGCATTAATCTGAGAGTGAAGTCATAAATGCTTTGACAGAGCAAATATGTCCTCCTTTTTTCTGCTTCAATCTCTCAAACACTCATTATTTGCATACATCTATTCTGGTAAACCAGGCCAGTTTTATCTATTTTTCTAATTAAATTTCATGATTGAGATGGATCACGGTGCCTTTATGCATAAGCACATATAATAAATTAAATGTGTGTATTTTTGTGACTTTCCTTCGTTTTTTCCACATCGACAGGTGATGTCTTTTTATTTGTAAGAACCGGAAAATTTCATTTATAAATGCATACAAATGTGTATTTTTCACCTTATACTTAAACTCGTTGTCACATTGTGTTTTTTTTCGTCGTTTTTCAACTTGGTTAAGAAAACTTGACATAATTGCAGCACGATGATAAAAAGTAATTTGTCTAATTTTCCTTTTGCTATTTACGCAGTTTCGCTGCTGAAATGATTTTCACACGAAAAAGATGAAAAGGAAATGTGTAGTTTACGTAGGTTGCTCCATAATTTTTTTTAAAATGGTACTTATAGTGTTGCCCGATGTAAACCAGTGTCATATTCGTAAAGTTTGATGTTTTGGTATGTATTCGTGCCCTGAACCTTTTGTCGTACGAA
>NW_022199000.1:0-1393 GCF_009176525.2 Contarinia nasturtii
AAAAACAAAACGTTAAGGATATTTATGATTTTATGTGAAAAGATGAAAAATGCAAATTGAGATTTTTGTGGATTTTCACTTCAAAAACTCAAATTATGGAATGAGATAGCCTGCATCCACATTAAATTGAGTATTTAATAGTATTTGAAGTGAAAAACCACAAAAAAATCGCAGAGAGAAACAAAATCCGACAAGCCTAGATATTGGTCATGAATATCGATATATTTCTTGGATTATGACTCATTTATTTTGTAACGAAAACAGAAAAGTTAAATGTAAAAACAAATGATAGAAGTTTCCACCTAGGGGTAGACACTGTCATAATTAACACGAATCATTTTAAATTTCGCAAATTTTCACCAATCTTTTCCAATCTTTGCCGATCAAATCTCCTCAATGAATTGCAATCATGTCTAATTGAAGGCTCTAGAATAAAAAGAACTAAGTGTTTAGTCGCATATCGAAACGCGACTCAAAAGAGTATAAATATTTCGCACTCTCGGAGACTCGGTATAGAACACACAAAAAGTGAAAAAAACAATTATACACTCAAATGGTTTGTATCAGCACGTTCAATAAGAATGAAAAAAATGTTTTTCAACACTTTGAGTTTTGTGTTGACAATTTTTATTGTGCTGTTGTGTGTCAATAGAATGTTGTTTGTTAGCACAATGCCATACATAGAGTAATTATATCAGATATTATATCAGGCATTCGCAGGCATTATATTGAGATATTCTCAGCCAGATGAATCAGCTCAGGCAACTGACGTCAGGCGCCGAAATGTAGCGACAACAATAGAAGTGATTGTTATAGCAGCAAAATTGTTTTTTTTATTACTATTATACATTTTTATTTTTCATTAGGATTATTTTTTTGACTGAATTTATTACCTTATTATGTTGTCCCTTTTTTGACAGTGATGATGTTTTATGGATGATAAACTAATTAGTATTTTCGGCGAAATTGCACTTAATGTGTTAAGGTCAGTGTCATTAGTGAAACTATCTAGTTTTTTATGACGTGAAATGCAATATGCAAAATAATTTCTCTTGATTGTTACCGTTTAATGATCTTTTGTTGTTTAAATAGATTCATCCACCTATAAAATGTGTTTTCTTTTGACTGATTGAACTTTGAATTGAAATAAATCACAAACCAGTTTTAATTTAATCATGAAATCGACTTAATCAATTCGACGCCGTGCAAAACAAGTTCATCTTTGTGCGGAATTTTGCAAAAAAATCTTGGTCTGAAGGCTTATAAAGTCCAGTTGGTACAAGAACTAAAGTGGCATAACCATCCAAGCACATTCGTCGGTTGGGCTCTGCAGAAGCTCCAAAATGCAAGCGTTCAGAAAGACATACATTTATGCGAGCGATTGAATGATGCT
>NW_022199001.1:0-5444 GCF_009176525.2 Contarinia nasturtii
TCCATGGAAAAAATTCAATTTTTCCTCCAAAAGTGATATTTAATGTACGAGAAGAATTTGGGTACGAGAAAACCGAATATGACGCTAGTTTTGCGATACAAATATATTTCGACACACTTTTCATACAAAAATTTCAAAAAAAATGGATTTTTGTATGAAAACCATGCCAGTATGATATCGTAATAAGCTGAAACTTTGCACAGGTTATTTTTATCACACAAAAATTCCATTCCGAAAGTTTGAAGACATTTCAACGCATATTAGGAGTACCTTCCGAACAAAATTTTGGATTTTTCGCTCAAAAACAAAATTTTGTATGGGAAGTTCCCCTAATATGCGTTGAAATTTCTTCAAACTTTCAGAATGTTGACTTTTTGTGAAAAAAATAACCTCTGCAAATTTTTACATGATTACGATATCATATAGGTATGACTGCGATACAAAAATTCTCATTTGTAGTAGTTTTTGTATGAAAAGTGCTTCGAAAATTATTTGTATCGTAAAACTAATGTCAGATTCAGTTTTCTCGTGAATTCTTTGAGTAAAAGATTTGTAATAAATGCATGTTGTGGATCACAGTCCGGAAAAGTTCATCTTACGGATGTAAGACATTTTATTTTACTTATATCAATAGTATTGATAGTATTTTGGTTACCGTTAATATGTTCAAAATGGCAAGAGATGAAGATTTTTTTATAGGAAATGTACCATGTACGAATTCTACCGCGAAATAAATGTCATATTCGGTTTTCTCGTATAAAAAAACCCGTAAATACCAATTTTCATAGCAAAACCAAATTTTTTCCGAAATATTATTCCAAAAGAAAGGTTTCAAGCCGATTACTCTCAAAAAATTGAACTAATTTCTCAAAATGGTTACCACGGTTGAATTCCTCGGTTCCGAATTATGTAAAATCAGTTGTCAAAGTGGATCAAAAAAGTAAAAGCCTAGCACATTACAGTGGATTACTAAGATATTAAAATATTGAGGTGATCGCTTAAGTTCAAACTTTTTCCTATTTTCACCAAATAAAACATGTTGGTTCTTAAAAATGTGCATGCCGGCTCAAAATTGAGTGCCCTTTCGATCTATGAGGAAAAAAGCCAAGCCAGTTATACATTCTTCGAGATAAATGACGATTTTCATCGATTTTTCCCCATTTTTCGAGGTCTAGTCATTCTGATCTAACCTTTTACGCTGATTTTTTTTCAAAATTTCTTTATTGCTTCATCAAGATGACCTTAAAGCCTTTCCAATAAGCCAAGAATTTTATTGAATAATACCCCATCTACCTGTGATCAAAAATGGCCGAAAAATAGAAAATTGCCCGAAAAAAAATTCAACTTCGGGATGCGAATTTTTTTCAAAACGAATTTTCCCAGATATGACACATACGCCAAATCATCACATATGGTCCCCAACAAACCCCTAGTTTTTTTATTTTTTTCACAGACACATTTTTTTTTAAATTTGGATTACGTAAAAAAAGTCATGGTCGTTTTTCGCCGAAAATGTCACACGGACATTTTTGAAAAATTTTCCATTCTGACTTTGAGTCTTGTGCCTTTCCAACGACGTATAAATCATTGAAAAATCTTTCAGATGACCAGAAAAATATCCAATTGATGAAAAACTCAAAAAGGACCTCCCAAAAACTTTCGACGTCAGACCCAAGAGATATGGGAGACGAAAGCGAAAATTTCAAAAGCATATATATTTTCAGCTTTCCATCTACTTCCAATAAAAATTACAAAAAAAATGTTTTTTCAAAAACTACGGAAAAAAAGAAGACATACAAACACCCCAAGCGACCAATTTTGAGGTTTTTTGCCATTTTTGGTAAAATGACCATATTTAATCCACTTTTCAAGCGATCGTTATGATCTTTTTTTTAACATTATCTACGTGGTTCCTAGATTTAAAATATGGCCAAAAAAAAAATCGAAAAAAGCAGTTTGGTGGTCAAAGATCGAGAAAAAGGAATTTTCAGCGATTTTTTCAAAATGCCACCTGGCGGCCAGATTTTGAATTTTTTTAAATATTTTATCGGATTCTTAATTTGGTGCCCGTTAACTTAACCGTTCTCCCATTTATTTAAAATTGTATATACTTGCAGCGGCTTATTATTTTTATGGACATATTACAAAAAATAAAAATTGAAAATAATTGCTTTAGAGTAAAAAACAGCAGATTTTTCGTTCAAAGTGAAACATAACTTTTAGACATGTAAATCATTTTGTGTTTGCATTTTAGAGGCGACGCAATAATAAAATGTTGCTCATAAACGAAATTTCTTCAAACTTTTAGAATGTTAGCTTTTTGTGAAAAAAATAACCCGTGGAAAGTGTATCGTTGTAACGATATCATACAGGCATTGATTCTATACTAAAATTCCCATTTTAAGTAATTTTTGTATAAAAAGTGTGTCAAAAATTATTTGTATCGAAAAACTAATGTCAGATTCAGTTTTTACGTGAGTTCAAATTTAAGTAAAAGATATGTAATAAATGCATGTTGTCCACAGCGCGGAAAAGTTCATCGTACGGATGTAAGACATTTTATTTGCTCACATACCGCGCACAAAACAAACAAACCTTTGTAATACACACCAGTGCAATTGTTGTCAACACAAGAATGAATTGTCATTTTGTTTTATATGTAATTACAACAGCAACACGAACTGAAATTTTTCAACACTATTTACTGTTTTTATTTCACAGTTTTTTGTTTTAATTTCACTGGTTCCTGCTGTGTTTTTTCTTGTTCTTCAATTTAATATTACTTTTTTATTTGTTTTATTATTCTTAAAATCGATTTTAATTAATTTTATTTGACGCGATAAAAAAAGTGCAACCTGTCAAATCAACTCTCATCTGTCAACGTAAATTTTATCGATATTTGTCATAATATTGTATAAGATTCTGTTTAGTATGCTTTTGGAAATTTTCTATTACTTACATCACAGTAAAAAATGTAATAATTACTGTTTGCAGAGACAATAATCATCTCTTTTTTTCCTTTTCTTTCCAAATAGGAATCGTGTCAAAACTATGTTAGAATATTGGCACAGCCATCAAACGATAAGTTATTGGTGTGTGGTACAAATTCATTTCGGCCTATGTGCCATTTATATCAAATCAATGCAAGTTCATATACACTAGAGACTGAAAAGTCTGGACAGGCGATTGTTCCATACGATCCTCAACATAATTCAACGGCAGTATACGTTGGTAAGTTATCTCATTTTTCTACTGGTCCATTTTTACTACATGGTTCAATAATTTCCCGGACTAACACATAGGTGGCACCACAAGAACAAAATCCTTTCTATTTTGCTAAATTCCATCCTTCAAAGGACTGCGCTGATGAAATTTGAACCAATTCCGTTTTCAGAAAGGGGACAAAACCTCAAACTACACCCTAATTTTCCGTTTTATGGCTTTTTTCGAAAGTGGTGCCATAATAATAATATTACATTTCCGCACACCCACCATGTGCATTAAAGTATTGCAATCACCTCAAAATTACGCGTTTGGGTCTAACGAAACACAGAGCAAGGGTTTTTTGACCATGATATTGTGGGGATGTAGCACACTATATGCTGTACATAGTACATTACGTATGGTGTACGAAAAAAACTCTTCTGGTTAGAAAAAAGCAAATCCAAATTTGATTATACAAGATGATTGGGGAGTGCGAGGTATAGGCTGGTATTGTTTTTTAGTGATTTTCGCGTAAGACGAGAAACTTTGCACAAGTTTTTTTTCACAAAAAGCTAACATTCTGAAAGTTTGAAGGAATTTCAATGCAATTTAGGGACACTCCCCATAAAACATTTTCTTCTCGATCGATTTGCTTGGTAAGTTAAGTTCAATTTACAATTTTATATTGATTTGAAATGTCATCTCAACCAAAAAGTAAAAAACCTCGTATCGATAATGAACTGTACAGTAGAGTGATTCGATTTTTGTGGAAATTCAGAAGGGATACTGGCTATAGTTATAAGTTATGGAAAAATATGTAAGATTTACGAATATGATGTTTTTTTGACATAATTGATGTCACAGACCTAGACCACCTCAATAATGAGTTAAAATTTTGTTTTGTTGGGTCAATTTTTTTAAAAATGATCATTCATGTTTTTTTGACATAATTGATGTCACAGACCTAGCGCCTCCAGGGGTCCATTTTTTGAAATTTGACCAAAAATTTCAATTTTTCAAAAATTTTCAACACATTTTAAAAACATTTTTTCTGGTTCGTAACGCTGCTAATTAAGTTAAATAGACCGCCAAAGGCCATTAAAGAGCTCTTGGACTTAGCTCTACCTGAAAATAGGGTCCGAACATGACTGATCATTTTTTTAAAAATTGATCCAACAAAACAGGCATGGTATATGCAAATAATACATTTAAGATATATGCTAACAAATTTCTTCAAAACCTCAGAATGTTATTTTTATGTGAAAAGAATAACTCGTGCAAATTGAATGGGTTAGGATTAAAGTGAGCTCAAATTTTCATATAAATAAATCTCAATCATGAAATTGGTAGAAATAAATGACCAACTAAACTGAGATGAAAATAAAAGAGCAACATGATTCATGTCGGTCTTTTATTTTCACTCTAAACATGTTGAACTTTTATTTTTACGCTGCGCACGGTGGTGTTTTATTTTCAAAGCAAATAAGTTCTCTTTTTATTGGAAGTCCTATCAAGTTGGTATTTTATTTACATTTTTATCATGTTGAATTTTCATTTATTCCAGCGGTCTCCCGTGTTTTTCATACATTCCATTTAGATTTAAAAAAAATCGCAAAAAATGAAAAAAAAAATATAATTTTTTTTTTTTCGATTTAAAAATTCTATTCAATTTTCTGTATCATCTGATAAAATCAGAATGAAAAAACTCTCATTCCTTATCATTGAAATCATGATTGGCATTCGGTCACTATTCAATAGATGTTACATGGGAAGTTTATATGAAACTCTCGGAGACTCGGTATAGAGCACTCAAAAAGTGAAAAAAATCAAGATCGTGATTTGGGTGATAAGGAATGCGATTTTTTTCATTCTGATTTCACCAGGTGATACAGAAAGTTGAGAAGTATCTGAGAATTGAAGATTTTTCACGATTTTTTATGATTTACATGGGAGGCTTGTATGAAAGAGACACGGAAGACCGCTGAAAATACGGACCTACGGCAATGCCATTTCAGCGGTCTTCCGTGTTTTTCATACAATCCTCCCATATAGATGGTATAAAAAATCGCGAAAAATGAAAAAAATAATTAACAATTTTTTCCTCAATTCTCAAATACTACTCAATTTTCTGTATAACCTGGTGAAATCAGAATGAAAAAAATCGCATTCCTTATCATCCAAATCACGATCTGTACATTTTTCACTGTTTGAGTGCTCTATACCGAGTCTCCGAGAGTTTC
>NW_022199002.1:0-11488 GCF_009176525.2 Contarinia nasturtii
AGATGAGCTGTAATATCCAGATGACGACGGCTAAATACATTGTCTGAATATCCGTATTAATTAAAATGCTTCATGGAAGCCGCCCAATCGCATGTAAATTTAAGTGTCAATTCCGGAAGAGTGGGATGTCTTCACTTCAATCATTTTTTATGATTAATTTTTTATCTTTATGTATATGATGAGTGAAAAGTATTTTTTTAAGACATTAGCTTCTAATTTGCCGATCCCAAAACCAAAAACACTTAGTAAGTCCTATAAATCATCTAATAATTCGTTCGCATTTTTTTAATATCAAACAGAAAGAAATTTGAACAATAATTGCTTTGACACCGTGGAAATTGCTAAGAGAATTAATATGATTCCTTTGGATGCTAGAAAAATTATATGTCTTCGATCAAACGTTGATGATATTTGAAATTGACATTAATGATTGACTCGTGACTCGCTCTACGGGCATATATTTTGTGTGCGTTGTGTATGAAGTGTCTCATGTAGCGGTTTGTATGATATTTTCACAAGTCAGCACCAGACATTATATTGAGATATTTTCAGCCAGATGAATCAGCTCAGCCAGATATCGTCAGGAGCTGGAATTGAGTGAAAACAATAAAAGTGATTGTTATAGTGATTGTAGCAATATAAGTGTAATTATAGCCATAACAATCACTTCTATTGTTTTCCCTCAATTTCAGCTCGTGACGATATCTGGCTGAGCTGATTCATCTGGCTAAAATATCTCAGAATAATGCCTGGTCACAAAGGATGGAAGCAAACTAATTTCTTTGTTCCAACGTGAGCACCACTAACAATTTTTCTCCGAACCAAAAATACACGAGTTTGTATCGTTCACACACAGTTGACAAGATGTGATGTTATGTCAACTGCTTAGTAAATTAGTACCAAAAACATTGATAGAGGGCCAATCCCTTGAACAAAGTTCAGTACTGATTTCGAATAGGAAAGTGACATCGCTTCCACAGTATGCCTGGTCAGCACTGACTCGAGTCAGTCATAACTTATGACTCATAAGCCCCTTGGGTAACTTTCATACAACATTTAGTTTTGAACAGTCAATAGTTTTCAGCTCCCTAGGAACCCTCGTCATCACTTATGGCGCTAATGCATACTAATTCACTTGCATACAAAACAGGGCTGTTATCGGCACCTGAGAAGTGCAGCACCCGACGAAGTTGGTGCGCTCTTTTTCAGGTGCCGCACCTCATTCCATGTAAATCTCAAGTGCCGCACTTGAATAATTTTTTTATTGTTTTAACATAAAAATATTGTAAAATAATTTTTAGAAAAAATATTTAGAATAATTTTTATGTTAAACACTGACATTTCTAATGTTGTGAATTTAACAACAATGCATTCAAAGAATTTTGTGAATTACCCAATACTGTAATTGTGAATATTTCAGTGAATGTTGCGTGCTACATTGTATGAAAGTTCACAATGAGAACGTTTGTTGGACGATTCACAAAATTTGTTGACATAAAGATATTTTGAAGCGAATCGCTTTACTTTGTGATATCAATTTAATATTATTATTATTAAGTTACTTACAATATGAGCGAGTATTAGTTCATATTCATCGGAACTCTTTTTACTTGTGACATCATACGAAGATCTTTGAACACTTTTACATTGGCAGTTCCCAAAAATGTCTGAAACGAGCACAACGATAATTATAGTTCCCAAACGAGGCATACTGAAACTGGCGAAAGAACAAAACAACTGAATCAAAACTCTTTCATTCATGTTGCTATATGTTCAATCGAAATTCGTATGTTCCATTAAACGAATAATTATAATTTAGATAAGAAAACAAATAGGAAACAAATTTGAAATTGAAACATGAGAAAAATGTTCTTGAAATTTTAATTTTTTTTCGTTACGATAAGATTATATCATGAAATAAAATGAAACTATTATCATTTTAAATGTGCTTGTTATCAATTATCACTATTATCATTTTAAAATGAAACTATTATCATTTTAATCGGGTAGGAATATCAAAAGCAAGCACTCAAAAAAACTTACTCCTAGCGCCACCAACCTATAAGTTGTGATTTTTCGCACATTCCACACTTCTAAATTTCAGGGAAAAAATGAAAGTAAAGCACAAAGAACAACCAATAATGAATCAAAAATATAAAAATGTAAAAATTAAGAAAAAAGTCACAGTAAAATGATGATTAATAAAAAAAGCAAAATTACTTTTCGCATGTTTAATGTTTATAGTTGAAACACAAGCACCTAATTGCCGGTTTTACAAATGTCAAAAAATAGTTGTCACATATATACAATCTGTCTGAAGTTGGCTCTCACAATACACAACTTTATTGAGTGAATGCTTTTGATATTTCGACTTGTTAAAACGATGCATTCACGTTTTTTATTGCTGATTAATATTTTTTTATGAATAAAACATTTTTTTAAAAGATTGGCAATCATAATATTCATTAAATTAACCACTAGAAACATATTTGTGGATTCATTTCGTTTTGATATTAGAATAGTAATCGATACGAAAGTAGATGGCGGTAGGATGTAAAAATCTTTTTGCAAAAGTGACATTTCAGTACAAAATACGTTTTGATATTCCTACCCGTTTTAATTATGCAGTGGAAATGGGTGGTAACATAATAGCGTAGATTTTTTGTTTTCAAAAAGACTTTGATAAATGTTTCCATGTCTGATCAAATGTATGTCTAATCAGCACATGATATTTTGTGGTTTTAAAAATACTATTTGTGTAGTACTGTTTTTTTAATGTTCCAGACTTTTGAGCATAGACATAACACAAGAAATAAAACCTTAACCTATTCATGTACATCAGTATAGTTTCCAGAGTATTGCTCAGCGCTGCTGCCATCCAGAGCATATTTAAATATCTTATTGCTGAGAATGCGTCGTCCGTCGCATGCGAAGGTACGTAGGAGTTTATACATAACAGCGAACAACAATACATGCATTGTTCTCTATTCAATCGTTTGAATGTTTTGAGTCACATAATCGTGAAGAGAACAATGGATTCATTCTCGTTCGCTGTGATGTATAAACTGCTACGTACGTTCGCATGCGACGGACGACGCATTCTCAGCAAGATATTTTAATATGCTGTGGATGGCAGCAGCGCTGAGCAATACTCTGATAATTTCTCCATCAAATGAAAAAAAAAACCATTTGTTTATTGCATAACCATGTTCATACAGATTGATAATAATAGAACATTGTTGTAAGAAACAATGCAAATACACATTGTGCATGATTTATGATCATGGCAATAGCACTATTGCAAAGAGTTTCAAAGTCTTCATATTCCTTGGGTAAAATATCCGCGTACAGTTCATAGAACTTATCCAATGGACAAATTGTACCGCAATTGGGAATCTCTAATGGCGGCGGAACATTTTCCGTTGGCGTCCTACGATAGAACACTTGAACAAAGTGGCTGCCATTTCCTTTGTATAATTCAAAATAAAGACTAGACGCATATACTGGTACTTGTAACTAAAAGCAAGATGAAAACAAGATGAATTAAATGGAAAATTATGAAAAAATCAACCGAATTTACTTCGTTTAGATTGAGTGTACGTAGCATGTTTAAAATCGAAAAATCATGTCCTGAAAAAATCCAAACTGAACGATCTGGTTGAAGTAGTGATAGTGATTTATTTTTAAATCGATCCAATATTTCCTTAAGCAAAAAACCTGCCCCAAACTTCTGCATTTCCTTTGTTTTGGTGAGAGCTTGAAAGTGAATATCGAGTATTTGCTGCATTGTATCATTTGTAAAATGAGAGATATAACGGGTCCAAATTGGTAGTCTAGTGGAAATTATGAGAGAAATAATAAACAGATCAATGTGAATATTTTTATAATGGTTTGATTCCAGTCGGTATTCAATCTCCAAAATAAAAAAAATGCTCACTCAAGCCCCTTTTCTTTCTCCATTTCAAGTATTTGAAACAATAACGGCATACTTATATTTCCGGCGTGAGCCTCTAGGTACTTGATAAAGTCAACATGTTTTTCCGATTGATATTTGAATTCTGGCGAATCACAAAATTTGTTGTACAGTTGCTCAAATCGAGGGCAAAAGAAAGGACTGCCGGTGAGGTAATCTTTTGTTAAATCTCTTGTGTGAATCGGAATCGGTTGCCAATTTAATTCATCGTTCCAAATTGCATCTCCAGATGGAGGAAACATGCCCGCGGCAAGTGACTCTGCGCTCATTAATGCTCTATCCATATTTGTACTATAAATATAAACCTTCTTGGATGAATAATGTGGTCCGATGAGCTTTTGGTATCTTTGTCTTAAATATTTTCCTAAATCAAATAGTTGCTTTTTCCCAACCTAAAGAAACATTTTAAACGCAACTTTACATTATAAAAAATATCGTACCCATGTAGGTGGAGAGAAATGGAATAATTGTAAAATTTACTGACACACTTCGATAAATAATCCATTTTCACATACGATCGTCAGTGTAACGCTGTTTTACTTACTTTGGTGAGTTCTCCAAATCCACCAGGCCAATAGCTCTCATTAGCATACGGATCTATCATTAAAATAACAAAAATATATACATTTTTAGTACATTCCAAAACCTCTTCCAGAGATTCATTAACAAAATATATTATATTAACCATTAGGGTAAGCCTTGAGGACATTTCGTTCCCCATGTCTATGAATCTGTTATTCAAAAAAAGAAAAATGTTAATCAAATACCAATTCCATATTTAATCTTACTTACAATTTGGGCAAATATTAGTTCATATTTAACGGATTGATTTTCACTTGTGACTTCCGACAAATTTTCTGCAACATTTTTGCATTGGCACAATTCAAAAATGTTTGCACCGAGCAAAACGATAATAATAGTTCTCAGATGAAGCATTCTAACCAGTATAAAGACAAAAGACAACTAAATTATAAAGCTGGCGTTCACGTTATTATATGTGCAATCATTAAATTATTTAAGTATATCTCAAAACGTAATGATAATAATTTAGATAGGATTCTTGCAATTTACACAGCTGTAACTCAATCAGAAATATTCTTTTTCGATCATTATAATGTGAGATTTGTCTATTCTCATTGGCTCTTTTGCCCAAAATTGAACTTAAATTATTTACCAATTTCGCACGACATTAAAATAGATATAAAACGGTGACCTTCATTTTCAAATGATAAGAATTCATTTAAAGCGGCGTTTTCTCCTTGCAAATTCATTGACTCTGCTATATATTACCTGTACAAATTTTACTAATGTTATATTTTAATATGATTGGTATACAAAGAGTGATCAAAGAGAATTCGACTTTTTTATGCTTTTTATCGTCGTTCGTGAAAATGACAAAAAAAAAAATAAAATGTCTTATATCAGTAAGATAAACTTTTCCGCACTATGATCAACAACATGCATTTATTGTCTTATCTTATTATTTATCTTTTGCGATACAAATAATTTTTAATACACTTTTCAATGCCTGTATGTACAGTGTATGATATCAAAATGTCGTGAAACTTTAAACAGGGTATTTTTTCCCAAAAAGCATATATTCTGATTGTTTGAAGAAATGTCAATATAATTTAGGGGTACTTCCACACAACATTTTCATTTCCACACCACATCAAAAGAGGTAATGTCAAATGCCTTTATAAAGTCCCTAACGCAGTTTCTTATACTCTTTTACTCACACACAAACAAAACAAAATGTCAAAAAACAGCTGTTCGACCGAACCATTCATAACCATCTTCATGCTACTAGTAGATTCGGAATGAAAATAATGTTTGAAAATTCTATGATATTTCGAAAAATGAACTAATTATTTTGGAATTTTTTAATCTGTTTAGAATAAAATAAATTTTTAAACATTTATTGTACTAGCAATATTTTAATAAACATTCACTTATTATTTAATTTTCACAATTTCCATCAATTCACAAAATTTAATTCATAGCACTAGCATGAAGTTGGTTATATGTCAACCTTTATTCATTCGTATAAAAACATATTATGTTCACGCACACATAAATGTTGGGGAGTTTTGACAATTCCTCTTTTGTGTGTTTATTATTATTTTAATTTTTCATCTTCTCATAAAATCGCTTTATATTTTATTAGATTTATCATAATTTCTTGTTTTTTTTTGAGCAATGCGAGCGGCAGCAGCAAACTAAATACAGACATACTCGAGCAAGCATTCGTTTTTGTGCTTGCTTCCAGGTCCGTCGGGAGGTACCCTTAATATGCAATGAAATTTCTTCAAACTCTTGAAATGTTATTTTTGTGTGCATCCAACTAATATCATATACGGCTTTCTCGTGACAAAAAACCCTCAAATACATATTTTTGAGTGTTTAAGTACACATAAAGTAAGACTTTTGGAAGAAAAATTCAATTTTTCTCATTGGCATGACACTTTACTCTATCAACCAAAGCCGATAAAGACCGAATGGTTTTTATTCCTCGCGACCCCCAATCATCCTGTAAAGTAAGATTTTGAATAGTTTTTCTCGTGTTCGGTCAACGTGTTAACAAACGCTAGATTCGTGTTCCCTGGCCCCGAAAAAACCGAGTAAACATGTTTTACGTGGTGTTAATTTTTCGACCGAATCCAATACGTTACCTCACACACTAAGTGTCTGCGAAAAACTAAAATTATTCGTGCAATACGTGTGATTTACCCCAATAACTTCATTACACATCATTTTTTAAAAGATCTAACCGTTTGATGACAATATAATTGTTATTGATATTCAAAGTCAGGCGTTTTCAGAGAAAATTCTAATCGAAGAAAACTCATGAAAAAACAAAATGTATTTATTTCATATGATTGCATAATTCCGAATAATTAACGATGGAACAATGTTAATGCCCAATTCTATAATGCTAAAATTAATTAGGCAAATTTCTCCGAACAAAATATAAATAATTTGGATTGGAACGGAGAGCATATAATAATTTAATTATAAGAACATAGTTCTTTGTTACAGTGGCCAAATGCTGCATGGCAAAATCGTTATAAAAACAATAGAAAACAATATCCAACAGAAAAAGTCCAACATCCAAGGCTCGAAGAAGGAAAGCAAAACAATTATCTTTCTGGTTACTACGTTTTTTAAATTGAATACATTGTACACCACCAAATATGTCAATTTTGTTTTTATGACTTTCAATTTGAATATTTGTGTTCAATGTCCCGAAAAATAAATTAAGAAAACATTTTTTTTCTCTTGAGGAAATAAACAAACAAATAAAAACCTGCATATACCAAGCAGTGATATACCAAGCAAAAGTAAATAAGTCCAATGTATAGAGGTCAGCGTAATCAAATTGTTTTGAATGAATTTTTAAATGTTGACTGATTGATACAGTTATCATAGATTTAGCTATAAATGTGAATATACACAGTTGATACAGTGAAATTATTTCAGTAACTTGTTCATGTTAAAATAGTTCAGTTCAATAGAAATTGAATATGTTCGGCTGTAATTTTTTTGCAATTGCAGTGCTTGTTCTGGCTATATCACTTCAGCAAGGTTAGATAAAAAGCAAAAGAAAAACATTTTTTGTAAATTCGACGGTTGAAAGAAAAAAGTCAAATTGTGATGATTTAATTTTAGCATTGGCCATTAAATGTTGGAATTGTGCATCAAACGAAAAGGAATTCTGTAATGATCCTTTTGATCCAAGTAGCCTTACAGAAGCAGATAAGAACACTTTTTACGTTGATTGTCCACTAGGCCAATTTAATTCCACGGACACAAGTTCCGAACAAAGAGCTGTGTGTAAAAAGATGAAGAAAATGGGTGAGTCTATTCTAGAAAGTTTCAGCGGTATAGCAATGAGATTAGAGCATGAGTGTCAGATAATATCACTTTTCATATTTTGTGCTTGCTCTCACTTCTTCTAATTTTAATTTTATTTTCTGTGTTTTAGTTGACGATAAATATATCGTAACTCGGTCATGTGATTGGGAAAGTGTGAATTCAGTGAAAAACGAATGTTTAAATCAAACATCGCCACTTGTCACGACATTCTTTTGTGAAACTTGTATAATAGATGGATGCAATGGTGAAAGCATGAATTAATCTTAATTGTATGGCTTGAATCTTTTTACAAATAAAGTCGTTAATTAATCGGTTCTTTTTGAATTCAAAACCAAAAAAAAATTTCAGTTTATATATTTTGGATGGATATTTATCCGAGATATTTAATGGTTTGTTGATCTTTCTAATCTCAACATTCACATTTATACACGTAACATTTCAATTTTGCTCATTAAAAAGAAATAATCTTTATAGTGATGAATGTGTTATATAAATGATTTTTAGTACATCAAAGAGCAAATCCATTAAATTTTGTCAAATTCTATTAGAAATGAAAAATTTCATTGGTTTTTTTAAATTATTGCTCTTATCATTTTTCAGCTAATGTTTATCAAATCGGTGTAAAAAAGCTTTTCAGTCAAAACGTGACATTGGTTAACAACAATTTTTATATGTTTGCTAATCTTTAACGGTTCCATTGAAAAACTCTGAATTATATAAGATTGGAAGAAGAGTGTCAGGTTCTCAGTTTGATTTATTGTTAAACATCAACAATATAATATAATTGTATTCGTCTAAATTACAATTGTCTTGAATGTTGTAAATAAAAAAATTGTTGAAAGAGGAAATGTCAAATGCCCTTATAAAGTCCCTAACACAGTTTCTTACACCCTTTTACTCACACACAAACAAAACAAAATGTCAAAAAACAGCTGTTCGAGCGAACAATTCATAACCAACTTCATGCTACTTGTAGATTGGGAATGAAAATAATGTTTGAAATTTCTTTGATATTTCGAAAAAATGAACTAATTATTTTGGAAATTTTTAATATGTTTAGAATAAAATAAATTTTTAAACATTTTTTGTACTAACAATATTTTAATAAACATTCACTTATTATTTAATTTTCACAATTTCTATCAATTCACAAATTATGATCCTTAGCACTAGCATGAAGTTGGTAATATGTCAACCTTAAATCATTCATATAAAAACATATTGTGTTCACGCACACATAAATGTTGGGGACTTTTGACAATTCCACTTTGTTTGTATTTAACTGGTAAAAGAATATACATACATAAAATTGATAAGGAAAATGGAAGGCTTCAAATGAAAAGGTAGTTGAGTGCTGACACAGATTTATGGTCTGACAAAGGATATTGGCAAAGTGAATTAGGTGCAAAAAGATTCTGAACAAATCATGTTCGTTTTGGCGCAATAATTGACTTATATTTTGCTTTGATCTGCGATGAAATGACATCATCCGTTTTGAATTTAGAGCATTTACTTATGTTATCATAAGTGCGCCAAGCGCACTCTTTAGTAGTAGCCATTCAATACTCTGTCTTTACGGATCTAATTGATAAATGCTGGTTTGTTGCTTACAATGACCATTTTTTCTGGCATTCTAAAATATTCGTGTGTACATTTTCAGTTTTTGTTTGTATTTTTGCGAAGATAAGTATACGGATAATATGACTGAAATTACATACTTTGTGATTATTTTGCCAGTTTATGCTTGTTTATATTTGCAACTCGTATTGTGATCACGCACACAGAAGCTTATGAACGTTTGTTTGAGTAGTTTTACATTTTCGATCATATTCGAGGTGGCAATCACATTAAATGTGTAATACTTATCGCTTGAATGATAAGTTCGTGCTGCTATTGATTAAAAAAATTGTTGTTTTATAAGCCGAAAGATGAAGAATTTAACGTACGCCCTATTTGTGTTTTGTATACAATTTATTTATTGCTATGCCATCAGCAATAATGGCAATAATACATTAATTTTCGCACACACGGTAAAAACAAGTTCCATTAAATATCTAAATATTCATATTGGATTGAAAAAACTTAAAAAAAAAATCATAGTTGTGCCGACATGGTTATCGAAATTTACTTGCTCCATATCCAAATGATCCATATGCTGATGAGAGTCATTGGCAAGGTGGAATTGGTGCTTTGACAAACGTGAGTTTTAATAAAGATACTGTTGATGTTCCAGAGTTCGTATTTAATGTGTGAAAAATTATTGTAGTATGGCAAACGACAGCACTTTAAGTTGGGAAAATACTTACGTAAAAGATATCAATGTTTGTTGGAAGATGGAGTCTATTCGCCAAACAAAGTCTACGTTCAAGCAACGGTTGTGTAAACGGATGAATATTTTATCAAAAACCAATAAGTGAATATCTCAATCTCTTAGGATACCGATCGTGCCATAATGAGTGCGGAAGCATGCATGGCGGGAATGTTTCCACCGACTGCTAGTCAAAAATGGAAGAAAACATTAAATTGGCATCCCATTCCGGTGCATACAATTCCACGCAGAGAAGACCATCTGTTGGCTTCAGAAAAACGATGCGATCACTTTGACGATGTGATGCTTCAGTACATGAACACAACGGCATATACCGACTTGTTTACAAAACATAAAACGCTCATTTCGTATTTAGAGAGAAATTCTGGAATGAAATTATCAACAATAACGGAAATATATTTGCTTTACGATGCACTGTGGGTAGAAAAGATGGAAGGCAAACGGTTTGTTATCTCGCAATAACAACTAAATAGTTTTATTTTTTTCATTAATAATTATACTTTTAGTTTACCAGATTGGGCTGAAAATGTTATGAAATCGGGTGGGGATTTTGAATATCTTGCCATTTGTTATTTTAAAATCTACTCGGAGACAACGGAAATGAAGAAATTGAAATCGGGATTTTTATTAAAAGAGATTTTTGATCGGTTTACAAGCAAAATACAATCAAATTTATCGCCAGATCGTTCGCTCGTCATGTATTTTGCGCATGACATAACAATCACAAATATGCTTAGCAGCCTTGGGTTATATAAGGTATCAAGCTCTTTTTTTAAAGTCAATATCCACTTAATTTGTTAATCTGTATACAAACAATTCCGTAGTTACATCAACCAAAATATGCATCATGTATGTTCTTTCAACTGTATAGTTCCGATGAAATGCCTTATGTAAAAATATTCTATAGAAAATCGGGTAATGTAGTAAATATCAAGCCATTGAATATTCCAAATTGCGGTTCAAAATGTCCGTTGGAAAAACTATACGAATTATATCAACACATTTTACCAACACAACAATTTGATAAGGAATGCGCTCTTCGTGATGGTCACACTCTTCCACCAGGCGGCAACCCAGAGAATGCACCATATTGATATAAATTTTGGGAAATTTAACGGGTTCTAATATACTAACAAAGGTATTTGCGATGTATTTTATATTAATTTCAAAGCGTTTCATTTAATAAGGCGTTAGCCGTGTTGGTAAAATGTATAATGCATTTGAAGAAAATTTTAAAGATTTAAAATAAAATGCACAGAAAGAAAAAATGTGGTATTTTTAATTCAATTTTGGTAGATTTAATATAAAAT
>NW_022199003.1:0-2731 GCF_009176525.2 Contarinia nasturtii
TAGTTTTATAGCTCGCCTGATGATGGAAACATTGTTTCCGAAAACGTTAGCATTTTATAAATAAAATCACGTTAAATTTGTATCAGAATAAGAAGTTTTCTTCACTTATTTTTTCATTTAATTAACTGAACATACTGTCAACAACAACAATAATTTTTTATTTTATTAAATCAAGAAGAAAATGGATAATTTTGTTTACCTCCCTCATCGATACTTCGAGTTCGGATGAAATCTTTTCCTGCAATTCTTCTACTATGTGCTGAATGTTTCCATCTACTAAGATCAAATCTATCTGTTTTTTATATTTCAACATCATAGCTTCCAGATTTGGTAGATTCAATGCGAGATGAATAAGATATCGTTTATCAAACTTTGTATGGCACCATACATCAAATTCTAACTTTTGAATGGTATTCATTTGAGAAATACACTCAATAACTTCATCATCAATCTTTATATTGATATCTAATTTTAAATGTTCTATTGGCACATTGTTTGATAGCAATTCTCGTATCAAATGTATGATCTCAATTTTTTTTAAATAGCATTGAATTTCCAAAACCTTCAAACCTTTTAGTTGACCAATCACTGAATCATGTTTCTCAGAATAGAATATCCAAGGACTGCTTTTATAAGAAAATACTTCCAATTGAGTATTAAGGGATAAAAATATTTTCAAAGAAGATATATACGATTTTTTTCGTTTGTAAAGAGGTGAATCAATTCTAAATGCCACTAATTTCGGTAGCTTAATTGGTGGTAGAGGATATTGGCAAAAAAAATCTTCTAGACTCAGTGCACTCAGTTGAGAGCAAATGGGCAATAAAGAATCAAGTCGTCTGTGTGAACAGTGCAAATGTAACGTCTCTAAACGCGTAAATAATGGAATCAATTCGCTAAACCTTTGTATATCTATAAAATAAGAATCATATGATTTTAATTCAAGTTTACGAATATTTGTGCAATGTTTGCTGATCATTCCCAAAACAATGTCCCTCTTTTCTTTCCACATTGAATAATATCGTCCTGATAAATCATCGTCATCAATTTCATAAATTGATGAATCAAAATTACGTAAATAATCACTTGCTTGTTGTAATGGTAATGATAGCAAAGTCTCCATTAGAATCTGTGTATTGCTTTTGATTCCACAATCAATTTGTTTTTTTGCCAAACCTAGTGCCAAACATTTCTTGGAAATTTGATTGAAGCGAACACAAACACTTAACACTGAACATTGGTCTCGAAAAGGTAATTGCTTGAATATTTCCCTTAAGCAATCATCATTAAGAATATTGAGAATGTTTTTTGGTGAATTTTCATCTGGTGCTTGCAATAATATTTCATCAATATTGATTTTCTCTTTCACTATACCAAAATTGCAAATTTTACGTTTAGTTCTATTTATTTTAAATATATCGTCCCCAATTTTGATTTGTTGTTTTAACAATGCTGCATCAACACTCTGAGATTCATAAAATTCAACATAGATCCAGCAATAGGCATAACGTTTGTCAGTTTGTACAAAAAAATCAATATCTTTAACTGCACCGAATTGCTTGAATGATGAATAAATTTTGTATGTAGATATCTGAAATGAGAAAAATCTATTTGATAAATTCACTAATCTTTTAAGAATGCACGAAAAATGGATGAATGGAAAAACGCTTACTTTGATATGATGAAGAACTGCACTTTCTTTCGAAGGAAAACCCCTATATTTGACTTTTGTTTTCTAAAATTATAAAATAGAAATTAGAGATGTTGCTTTCATTTTTTTATAATTTCAAATGATTGAGAATCATACTTTTATTGCAAAAAGACGGGCAACAATTGCGATGTTTGAATAATCAATTATTGATTGTTCATTCTGGTCAGTTTTTATGTCTGTAGAAGCACCTTTAAGCAAAAATCTTAGAAAATTCATATCAGTTAATAAATGAAGTAAATTTTCTCAGAAGAACAATAAAAACACAGAGTAAAATTTGGTTCATGAGCTAAAATTTTAAATGCAATTTTGTTCTCTTGGAATATTTAGTATTTGTAATTTGATGTCAAAATGTGACAATAATTTGTCTATTGTTGACAAACAATGCTTCACATATGCAGAACACCATATAAAGCATTTGTCAAAGTAATTTGAGATTTGACACATTTTAGCGCGATAATTGCCTTTGTGATATCATACTCATAACCAAAAGAGTGTTCAATTCATTATTGTTTTCATTGTGATATCACAAATTAATATTAATTTTAAAAATTCGAAAATGGCATTTCAACGTCTCCGTCGTATCGATTTAGGAGGAATGGTGGTCATCTATGAAGGAGGTTCCATCAAAAATGAAGCTGCACTTCACGAAGCAGAAAATAAATGTCTTTGTGAAGATGTATCCGTTGCCGAAAAATTAGGTTATTTGTTCAAATGCATTTCGTTGAAACCAATAAGAAGTGTAAAAATGCTTGAAATTCGTGATTTCAAATTGAGAAAAGCTGAGAGATTAATTTTGGTTACAATACTGAAGCATCCAAATTGCACTAATATAGGAAAAGTAAATTTGATCAATGTTCCTGATGCTCTTGATATTCAAAACTACATTTTGAGAGAAGTACAAACGTGTGTGGTTCATTCTATTCTTATTACTATTATTGTTTGGACCATATTTGTAATCAAATTGTTTTTATTCTTCAACTAGGCTTGATTCCAAATCTTCTGACAGTCTACCAGTACCCA
>NW_022199004.1:0-15763 GCF_009176525.2 Contarinia nasturtii
ATTTGTATTCGTCTTTTTGCAGAATATTCTGTATGTTATTGTTTTCTTCTTAGGCCGTCATTTAATTTTGATCAGTCATTCCATCAGTAACAGTTACTTTAAAAAGTTAATTCGAAATCTCAATCTTTTAATTGAAAAGAAATAATCATCAATAGTTGAATTGAAATCAATCGTAGCGGAATTTTCCTCAAGTGAGATTGCATCACAAAACATCAGTGTTTAAATTAAATACTTTCCAATCACAATGATTTTCGATTTAGTTGTGATTGGAAGTGGTTCGGTGGGTTCGGCGGCCGCCTTTTATGCGACAAAAGCTGGTTTGAAAGTGTTAGCAATTGATAGCGGTAATCCACCACATGATCAGGCCAGTCACCACGGTGAGACACGTTTGATTCGTCACGCATACGGCGAGGGATTGCAATATGTGCCAATGGTGTTACGAGCCCAGCAACTGTGGTATGAATTGAAGCAGTTGGGTGGCAAGCGTATAATGCATAAATGTGGTTTAATCAGTCTTGGTAATATCAAATTTCAAATGATGATAAATAAAATTAAAATATTTTCCCTTTGCAGCTCCAGACGATGGTAAATTTATTGGAAACGTGATAGAGAGTGCTCGTAAATATAATTTGCCTCTTGAAATTCTGCCATCATCTGCGGTGATGCAGCGTTGGCCCCAGATAAATATGCCCAATGATTATATCGGTGTATTTGAAGCTGATTCGGGTTATTTAAAATGTGAGACTGCAATTTCTCATTATATACGTCTTGCTAAAAAAGCGGGATGTGTTCAATTGTTTAACACTTGTGTTACTGGTGTTAGTCGAGATGGCGAGATTGAAAAGGTTCATACCGTAAGCGGTGAACATTTCGGTCGTAAAGTTTTGTTCAGCGCCGGTACATGGTTGACCAAAATTTTACCAGAATTGCCTGTTCAACCAGTGCGTAAAGTGTTCTCCTGGCATCAGTCTGACGATGATTACAATGAATGCAATCATTTTCCCGGTTTCATTGTCACATTGCCAAATGGGGATAATTATTATGGTTTTCCGGCGAATGAGAATGTACTTAAAATTGGGAAACATAACGGCGGACAATCGATAAATAGCGCTGATGAACGCAAACCATTCGGTGAATTTGCCGACGATAACACTGAAGTGGTGGAAATTTTAGGACAATTTTTCCCGGGCGTTGGAGCATGTCTTTTTGGCAAATCATGTACGTATGATTTGACGGCCGATGATGACTTTATTATTGATACACAGCCAGGCGAACCAAATCGACTCATTATCAGTGGATTGAGCGGTCATGGTTTTAAATTTGCTAGTGTTTTGGGTGAAATTGCAGCAACTTTTGCACAAGGAAAATCAGTATCATTTGACTTAACACCTTTTGCATTGGCACGTTTCAAACAGAATAAAGCTTAGAAGGCTATGAAGAGTTAAAGTTTTGATTGTTTGCTTCATTACCCTTAATTTAGTTCCTTTGCATTGAAACGAAGAAGAGAGAAAATTAGCTCTATGCAGCCGTGTTGTTTTTTCTCGCTTCTTCGACTCAATGGAACTGAAATAAGTTCAAGGATGCAATGGAAGTGACATATGCAGGGAGATTCACAAGTGAATAGTCTACAAGTTCATATATGTCAATTTCGCTTGAACAAAATTGAAAACAACCAAATGCCATGGTTTGAATTTAAAAAAGTAAGAAATAAAAATAAATACTTTACATTTTGAATTATATTTTTACTTAATTATTGGATGTAATTATAAATAGAAATAATATGTCATTCAAACTTTGCTCCATGGTCTCTGAGGTATTTGATTACTTCATATTCGTGTTCGTTTGTCACACAAAATTAATAGGAATACGTTTAATGTTCAGCATTTGCACCATTTTTGATCAGAAATTTCATCAATTCTGCATAACCTGAAAAGCATTACCAATAATCACTGATCAGATTCATTTTCTATTCAATATGAGGATTTGTACCATACCTTTCTCAATAGCAAAGTCAAGCGGTGATAGCTTATCTAAATTTTCGACATTTACATTTGCACCGTGTTCAATTAGACATTTCGTTGCTTCTATGTGACCTAAAAAATGCAATTAAATCAAAAATTAACATTGAAAATATTACTGCTGCATTTGAAAATGTGACCTTTCGTGACTGCTAAGTAACCACGCCGGAAATATTGCTGTATTTAATTCGAAAAATTGTGAAATTACCTTTCGAAACGGCTTTATGAAGCGGCGTTTCTTTTCGGTTATTTACGGCATTTACATTTGCACCTAATTCGATTAGACATTTTATTGATTCTGTCTGGCCTAAAAAAAAAACATCGGAGAACATAATTGAAAAAAGTCATTTTAATTCTGAAATGTGTGCACCACCTTTCGCGGCAGCAAAAGTAAGAGGCACCCATTCATATCTATCCTGTCCATTTATATTTGCTCCTAGTTTGGTTAAACATTTTATTGCATCTATTTGACCTGCAAATCGGGAAAATGGTAAAATTATAGTTTGCCGAACACATTTATTTCCTATTCGAAATCACCATTCTCAACAGCCAAGATGAAAGGTTTCTTTTCATCTTCATTTTCGGCAGTTATATTTGCTCCGTTTTCTATTAGATATTTTATCACTTCGATGTGACCTAGAAAGCATAGAAATGTTTAATTTCGGTCAAGATATTTATTTTCATTTGGGAATTATGTGCATTTACCACACTCAGAAGCATAATGAAGCGGTGTGTAGTGAAACATATCAATTACGTTTACATTGGCTCCATGTTCGATTAGGTATTTCGTTGATTCTACATCGCCTAAAAAGCATGGAAAGTGATAAAACAAAACGTATTGAAAATATGGTTTTCTAAATTCTTTACTTTTCCACAAACCTAACGTGAGTTATTTAAATTCAAAAACTATCTAAAAAATGAGTGTATAAAAGTACCTTCTGTAGCAGCAGCTAACAACTGTTCTCCTATGTTAGAAATGCGCGCGGATCTTACTCCAAAAAACATCATTTGTAAAACAAATACATATTTCAAGTTCATCATCAATGATTATATTTTAATCCAGTCAGTTGATTTTTTTTTTTCAATACACAAAAACACAATCAAATTGCTAAAATCTACTTCGGGAGAATACAAGTTTTGATATTTTGGTAGAAATAAACTGAAAATATTCTTTCAAAATCACAAATTCTTGTGCTATAGAATTGAATCTGTTTTGAATGAATTACGTTGATCTTTTAACAATGTTACGGGACTTCTGATCTTCTACATTATTAGGTAGAAGATTCTTGGCGGTGATTAAATAAATCAAAATATTTGAACGGGCGAGGACTAAAGTGACCAGTTGAAAATAAAAAAGAGATAAGTACATTTTACTTTTCCGCACATACAAAATTTGTATTTCCGCACATTTTGTATGAGAGATATACCCTTAATTTTGGTTAAAATTTCTCCAAATCCTCCGAAAGTTATTAAGGTAGCATACAGACATGGCTCCCATACAAAAAACCAAATTTTTTTGTGACTTTAGTTATGAAAAGTGTTTCAAAAATAATTTTTATGGTAAAATTAACGTCAGACATATTTTTAATAGTGTTTTTCTTAGAAAATAGAATACTTTCAAATGTCGTACAAATGGGTTCATCATGAAAGTGTGAAAAATCTTTTCTCGAGTACTTCTGCTATTAAATTAAAGAATATTTCGATGCCAAGGTTTGAACATATTTTTTGGTCTCGAACTTTACGCCGCTTGAAAGGCTTGAAAAATCGAACAAATATTATTTTGAACTTTCTTAATAAAATACGCAACTAGTACCGTGCGGAAAAGTTCGTCTTACTCCTGTAAGACTCTTTATTTTACATCTAAAGTTGTTGTTGTAATTTCAACAAAAGCATAGAGTGCCAATAGCATAATTTTATTGCTTTTACTCTAAATATCTGCTGAAAATATGCTATTTTCATCCAGCCTGGTGGATTCATGCTATAACTCTCTGAATAAAATCTCATCATTTTATTTTCTATTGGCTTTCGCATCACATTAATTCTCACCCATTCATTTATTGTGAAAAGATTAACATGTTGAAGTTGAGATTACACTATCATCACTTTTAGTCAATTTTATTTGCATTTGACTTTGATTAGCAAACGACCAGTCTTATCACTTTGATAGTTATACAGCATGTGTACAAAAAAGCGCCACAATTAGTAATTTCAATTTAAATTTTTTTGAATGTATACAACCATTCATACAGTTTTTCTTTTAAAGCAAATTTGATCGGAACGGAATTGCAAACAATAGCAATATCAGAATTTACATGAATATTGATAATGAAATGCCTCTACCAAACAAATATTTTAAGGTCAATCTGTGCTTTTATGACCTTGATTTTGACTTGCACGTCTTATATTTGCTTTGAAAGCTTATCAACGATTCAATAAAAAATGCGGTCCACTCATTGTTGTTCTCGTGCTTATCTGTACATTTTCTATTCAAGTAGTCATTAATAATCCTATTTAAAGATCATTTCAATAAAAGCGAAGTCACATAAAATCAAAAATAAAATATACAAACAGTGACACACACTAATTCGAAAATATTTTTATTCAAAATACAAAATGTTTCGAGTCAATTTGTGATCATTGTAAAAAAAATCCGAATACTCAATAATGTGGCATTGCATTAGAACTTTTTTGTACTAAATTTTGTACGTTGCATAAAAAATGTATATTAAAAAATATTTTAATTTCAATTTGATTATACTTTAATTATAAATAAAATGGTTATTTAAATGTGTCCCATGTCCTCTAAGATAATTGATTACATCGATGTGACCTACAGAGCACGGAAAATCACATTTTATTTGAAATATTTTTTCCTATTTCAAAAAATATGAACATTATACCATTCTTATTAGCATAATAATGGGGTGTATGTTGCGAATTATCTTTCACATTAATATTAGCTCCATGTTCGACTAGAAATTTAACCGTTTCTGTATGACCTGTAAAAGTATTGAGATTAAACTACGCCGGAAATATTGCTGTGTTTAATTCGAAAAATTGTGAAATTACCATTCGAAGCGGCTGAGTGAAGTGGCGTTTCTTGCCAGATATTTACGGCATGTACATTTGCTCCGTGATTAACAAGGTATTTTACTATTTCTATGTCACCTATTGGAATCGCAAAGTGATTAAATTAAACTTAATTGAAAATAATTCTTCTCAATTCGGAAAAGTGAACAATTACCCTTGTCAGCAGCTGAGTGAAGTGGCGTTTCTTGCCAGATGTTTTCGGCTTGTACATTTGCTCTGTGACTGACTAGGTATTTGACGATTTCTGTCTTAGCTAGAAGTCACAATTGTCGAAGAAATCAAACGTAATTGAAAACATTCTTTTACAGTTCAGAAAAAAAACGTACCATAACCGTTTGAAATAATTGCCCAGTGGAGTGCGGTCTGTTTGTTCTCATCCTCATCATTTACTTCAGCTCCATTTTTGATTAAACATTTCACTATATCTGCGTAAGCTGTTAGAGTGCAAAAAATGTGTTGGATTTAAAGAATGAAAATATTTCTTCTCAATTCGGAACCTTTCCACGCCGCAATCATTGTAGGAGTGTATTGGAATACATTTTTGACATTCACATTTGCTCCATACTCGATAAGATATTTTACTATTTCGGTGTGACCTTTAAGATGTCGAAATGAACAAGTTTGAATAGGAAATACGAGGGCGACTATTTAAGTTTCTTCAATATGTATGTTTTAGTATTGCCCGATGCAAACCATTGTCATATTCGTAAAGTTGGACATTTTTCATGACCATTTGACTTAACAGGACGAATTTTAGTTTTGTGGTATGGCCACGGTGTCAGTTGGAAAAGGTCAACTTCGCAAAAAAATGAAATTTACAAAAAAGATTATTTCTCATAAGTTTTCAAAAAGAGCTGCCTGCTCAACAGTATTACTTCCGACTCAAGTCGGGGTATGGGAAGGAAGTACCATGCCTTACCACTGTATACAACTGGTTCACTGAATCCCATCGTCATGGTGCTCGCTACAGTGGTCAATTGCGCGATGGTCCTTCGAAAATTGATGTCATCGAGAAAAACTCTGGTGCCGATTGAGTTAGGATCGAAGTTTCTTTTACAGTTAAATTGTGGTATGCCCAAGGATCACAGAGACTCCAATCATTTGGTTCTTCCATGAATTACAACATGAAAAAAATAAATCTTTACTTGTCAACCCACAGTTGCTCAAAAATCGATTGATTTTAATCACATCCAAAAAATCATAACCAATTTGACATAGGATAATAAAAACACGTCTATACGATCGCAATAGAAGCCAAGACATGATTCCAGTAGTTTGGACCTGAAACAAAAACTTGGTTGACTCTCTGAGTCTTCAAACATGAACACAATCGAACAAAAGTTGTTCGTTTGTGAAGTGATAGGGAAAATCGGACCTCATTATTTTACAGTGTTATGTGTCATGTTGCTACCATGCCTTTAGAGGATGAAAGGTCCTTCAATGCTGAATAGTACACAACCATTTGATTGTCAAAAGTCATCACGGGAATATGGAGACCAAAACTCTGAAACTTATAATCCCAAAACATGGCAAAAAGAAGCCCATCAAACAGTCGACTATTTGACCACCCAAAAGATCGAATTGATGCACAATACTCCGTGTACGAATTATTCGGGACCCCTCTGTCCACCAGAGACCAAAATCAGTTGGATACAATATATTTTTCGTACTTGAAATTAGGTGCATATTCAAAAAAGTGCACTTTTTGGAGTGTCATGTTTAAGCTGCTGTCGTAGCCATACCACAAAACTAAAATTCGTCCTGTTAAGTCAAATGGTCATGAAAAATGTCCAACTTCACGAATATGACAATGGTTTGCATCGGGCAATACTAAAACATACATATTGAAGAAACTTAAATAGTCGCCTACGTATGTCGTTAAATTAGGAAAAGTACCTCGTACGGCAGCGTAGTGCAACGGCCTGCTTGCAACGATGCCGTTAACTTCTACATTTACATCAGCTCCATATTCGGTTAGATATTGGACTAATTCTATGTTACCTATGAAGTATCGAAAGAGACATTTCAACGGAAATACTACCTTTGATGAGGAATAATGTAGAAATTTCTACCATTCTTAGTTGCTAAAAGAAGAGGAGTATATTCACCATACTCTGTGCGGGCACTTATACTTGCTCCTGCTTCTAGTAAGGTCTTACATTCTTCTGTTCGACCTATTGCATGTAATATGAGGTCATCGACGTCTTTGAGTTTGTTTATTATTATTATCTGCATCGTTTATGGATTTTCAACTTTACCTTCATCTGCAGCACTTAATAGTTTTAAATCTAAATCAGGAAAACGTGCGGCTCTTACTCCAAAAAACAAAATTAGTAAAGGAAACACATATTTCACGTTCATCATCAATGATAAAATATCGCTCAGTTGAATTGTAATTTTTTTCACTAAACACAATCAAATTGCCAAAATCTACTTCGAGAGAATACACGATTTGATATTTTTGTTGAAACTGAAAATATTTTTTCAAATTCACAGACTATTCAAGTTTCTTGTGCTATAGAAATGCATCTGTTTTGAATGAATTACGTTGACTTGTTTACTATGTTACGAGACTTGTGATCTTTATGGCGTAATAAATTTGAACGGCTGAGGATTAAAGTGACCTACATTTTCTACATATCTAGCTGTTGCTGTAATTAATATTTTGTTATGTTGTAATTTCCACTGGTTTTCTAGTCACTTTAATTCTCACCCATTCATTTATTGTGAAGAGACTCACATGTTGAAATTGAGATTACACTATCATCGTTTTGTTATTCTTATTTTGGTAATTTTTTTGTAACTTTTATTTGTATTTGACTTTGGATCGCAAGTGGTCAGTCTTATCGCATTCATAGCTACATAGTATGTGAACAAAAAAGACGCCCAAATTACGTAATTACAATTTATTATTTTTTGAGTGTATGCGTTCGCATTCTTACAGTTTTACTTTTCATGCAATTGTAGATAATCTAATAGAAACGGAAATTCCGTTCCGGAATCGCGAGATAAATCAAACTTTGTGATCAACGAGAGTATGAGTAATTATATTACTTTCTTTAGCTGATATTTGGATCTTTTCAATTTACAACTAATATTTTCAGGTGGAATGAAATATCGAACTCAGCAATATGAATAATAAAATTGATTTTAAATTCAAACACATGTACTTATTATTATTTGAGCTCACGATTTGAAAAAAAATTACCGTTTCCACGAAATTCCTATGAAAAGAAAAAATATAAGGAAAAATCGGAAAACTTCTTAAAGAAGCCTAGATGATAATCATGATATCACTTTTTGCAATTTTTGTTTATAATTTCTATTCGTCGAATACTTTTATGATACAAAAGAGTTATTTTTAACTTCTTTATTCTAAGAAGAAGATATGAGAAATTAAATGAAATACAAAACAAATATGCTTACATAATACTGAGAGATGAAAATCAACGCAAATAACACATAAAATTAATTCATTCTGATTTTTCAATAAATTGGATGTAAAATCTTCATAGTAGGAACTTCTACGATCGAATTTGTTTCAAGCAAACATCGCTTAGCTGACAACTCTTCTCAACTGAACGAACATTACAAATGATATTATTTACATTGTTCAAATATTTGTTTTCATTTTTTTGTACGTCAATTTATAAATAATAATATAAACAAATGACATACACAAGCACCATTTGTTGACGTAAATTGATGGATTTTCAAAACCCGGTAATATGATGACTATTGTCCGTTCCTATAAATCTACGACAACACCATCTCTCGTTCCCCATCTGTTGCGAGTTTTTAACCAAACAATATTGATTGAATCAAATTAAATAGTTTAATATACATTCAAAAAGGGTTCAAGTCTAATCCCGACTATTTGAAAAATCCTCAGGTAAAATATTAAAACAAAACTTGAAACAATTTTTTTGAATTCATTTTTTTAACTGTCGTCGATTTCATGGAGTAAAACATATAGAAACAATATATACAGACAAACATCACACTGTGTATGAAAATACTAATACTCAGCTTCGTTTCTGTGATGACCACTTTAAGCGTACATAAGATGCTTGTGTATGTATTGTTCAACCGGTTAAGCCTATGAAGAGACAAAATGCGAATTCCCCTCATCTGTGCCATCTTGTATTCCATAGTTGAACTCAATTTAGTTACAATGAATTGAATCGAAAAAGAGAAAAAAAACAACAACAGTAACATGGCTACATAGATCTGTTGACCAGTGAGATACGTATAGCAATGGAATGAAAGAATGAAGAAAGCGTATATGTGTATGTATGCATCAGCACGCATAGATGTACAGCTCTGTGTGGCCGTGCTATTGTTGTTGTTTTTTCACTTTTTCATTTCAATGCTACAGAATTAAATTCAGTTTTTGCATCTAATTCACACTAAAATCAGATGGCGCTCATTAGCGAGATTCGCAAAAAAAAGTCTCCAATCTCATACAAATATACACCGGCTGGTATTGTTTCTTTAATCTCTACAGTGTGCTGTCACTTTCGCTCCTTCAAATCGACGGCAATTAATAATAAAATGAATTTTGTTTCAAAAAATGATTTTAAATATGGCTTCAATAATTTAAATGAGGATTTTTTTTTTAAATGTGGGATTTAAATTAAATTCTTTTATTTTATTTTAAATTAAAGTGAAATTTTTTTAACAGAAATAGCTACTGGTGTGTAACCAAAGATAACGTTTTCGGTTTAGATGCCACTGACGTTTACATACAAATATGTCAACGAAATCCCCGGTTAGATTTTCACTTGTTCAAACAAACTCAAAAAAATACATATTGGAACAATACACACAAAAACGATTTCTCGTTCAACTGCTCCAAGTCATACTTGGTAACAGGCACGGTTAGATTTGAAAATAAAAGGTATTTTAAATGGTTTCACCCAATATCTTAGGTAAATGCTAGGCGCATTGAAACAGAAAAGTATACTGTGTGTATAATTATTATTAAAAATTATAAAGTGTTATAAGTAAATTTTTAATTGTCTTTCTTATTCAGAAAAATGGTATGAACAAGGTTTATTTAAGATGGTATCAAATTGTCTCAAAATCGATTGATTGAGAAAAAGACGCTAAGTTCGCGTTCACTTTATTAAATCATAATAATGAATTGGTTTCACATCTTCATTGCACCGATTTTTCTCATTGGATATTCTGTAAGACTCTGAAAAGTGGAGAATAAAATTCGATATGAATTTATCATTTTACTAATCCATTCTACTCTTTTCTTTTCATAGGAATATCGCAGAGGTGATCATTTATATTTTCTTTAATTGAAGAACGTCACTTTTTCACATAATTGAAATAAAATCTTTTCATATCGTTCTATGTACAATTGACAATATATATTTGACGCTTATCCTATTTGCACTGTCATATCCAGTAATTGCACAAGTTGTAAGTATATTCATTTTACGAAATATTGAAAGAAGACTCTGATAACAGGAGAATAAAAGCTATCGATATGCAATTATCATTCTCTTCTGATACACCTTGTTTTGTAATCTACACATTTCTTTTTATAGGTTGATGGTGATACGGTTGAAAGGATTGAAGATTATCCATTTATGGTTGGATTATATAGAAATTTAAACAGTACACATTATGGATATACATGTGGCGGTACGATCGTATCGCATTGGAAAGTAGTAACGGCAGGTAAAACCTGAGATGTAGTGTATTAGCAGGGCTGTAATTTTCACTCTGTCCGTGTGCGCACATAGTAGTGTGTACACACAGAGAGAAAATATCAGCCGACGCTATACGCAAAACCGACTGGTACGTGCGCTCATACGTTTTTACATCTTTTACATCTATTACCATACGATTTTTCGACAGTGCGAAGATACGCACAAAGAGTAACGAATCAGTCAAAAAATCGTATGGTCACTAGATGTAAAAGATGTAAAAACGTATGAGCGCACGTACCAGTCGGTTTTGCGTATAGCGTCGGCTGATATTTTCTTACTGTGCACTCACATTCCATGTGCAACGCACACTTGCACAAAAGTTTGACATCTCAAAAGATGGTTTACAACATGGAATGTGAGAGTACACACTACTATGTGCGCACACTGACAGAGTGAAAATTACAGCCCTGTGTATTAGTCTAGATATATTAACTCTTTCAATTTTCTCAATGAAGCACATTGTGTATTCAAAAAAACTTCGTTCAACTTGAGATTTGGATTACTCAGCTTTAATGAACGTTATGACTATAGAACAATGAATGTGGATGAAAACGACATAATAATTCATCCAAAATATAGCAAAGAAGCTCCTCATAATAACGATATAGGTACGATTGAATTTTATGCTGTATTTATTCGAAACCATTCAATTTTTGAAGTTTTCTATGAAATCACCATGTGTTAGCCGTAATTCAATTGAAAGAAAGATTGAGTTTTGATGCAAGAGTTAATAAAATAGAGATGCTTGATGAGAATTACGTACCCAAGACGATGGATAAAGTTACTATGTTGGGGTGAGTATTCAGAAACATTTAACCAGATAATATCCCATCAGGACTGATTAACAAGGTACATACTTATAACAAATATTCAATAGGTATACCAAATATGACAACACCACTGAAAGAGATGGTGAAGATAACAACTATTATCTACAAATAGTTAATTCAACAATCCACGACTTTGAAGACTGCCGTGTCTTATATTCCAAAAATGATAACTGTTTCAAGGAACTATTCAAAAAAGAAGTGCGATTGATTTGTGTCGCTTTACGTAAAGGAAGAGAAAATAAAAAATCCCCCCATAACACAAACAGAGGCGACTCGGGCAGTACATTTGACCATTTTTGACCATGTTTTTACCAGTGACCGGTTCGCGCATATTTCTATGCTTGCCTAAATACGCTAGGTAGCATAGATATCCCAAGCATAGCCGCAAACGCAACCGACGCATCGCCGTTCACTCTATATGAACAATACACATATTCGTTTATGCAGACGACCGTGCGCATACAATATAGCTCGAATCGAATGGCGACGGGTGCGTTGCGGCTTGCGTCTCCGCTATGCTTAGCATAGCTATCAGGCATAGAAATATGCGCGAACCGGTCACTGGTTTTTACCAAACCCGGGCCATTTTCTGTATTTCCATTGAAATGGCATTGAATCGATCTAAATTAAATTACGAATTTATTCAATTGTCACAATGGAAATAAAGAAATGACCCCAAAAACTGCTAAAAACAAACAAAATCAGCTTCAATTACCAATTATTTCAATTTGTTGAAAAAGTGTTTGTTTTTCTAGGTCCAATAATAACACCGGATAGAAAATTTCTTGGTTTAAATTCCTTATACATTCTTAAGTATCCAGAAATTTGTGTTCTAATTCCTGCATATCGTGATTTTATAGCTAGTCCGAGGGTGAGTATCGAAGTGCATGCATTTATTTTATCTTCGACCGGATTCAGAAATCTCAAATTTGAATGCGTACTGATGTCAATCAAATATTCTAAACTTTTTCATTCTCACAGGCGATTAGCAGCAGTGCTGCTGAAGGTAATTTATGTCTTCTCGACAAAATAAAAAATCCGTAACAAAATCCAATTTTCAACTAAAAACATTCACAACAGAAAATGGCAGATTGATTTTCAATATCCAAGATCATCCATATATGGCTGCTTTGCTCTATACAAAAATATCTATTTTTTCAAATACTCCGTATATAAGCTGTGGTGCAACTATCATTTCAAGTTCAAAGATTTTGACAATTGCTTCTTGCGTTCAGGATATACGTTCTCTGAATTTACTGGTCTCGACCATCAATACAGATGAACCATATTATCAACTAAAAATCTCTAGACAAGAGATTCACATTCACCCGAAATACAACAAGAGCACATTTGCCAATAATATAGGTAATACATTATATAGTAAATAAAACAAATAATATATTATAATTAATAATAGCTTTGCTTGAGCTTAAGACACCGCTAAAATTCGGCCCGAAGAAATTGATTGGTAAAATAGATATGATCGACAGAAATCGTTTGGCAAGCATTAGACCGGGGAAGGATGTCTTCGTGCTAGGATACACGGAATCAAAACAATATGATAGAGAGTACACCGATACCCATCTCAGGTATATGAACGCTAAAATTGTCAACTTTGGAGAATGTCGAAAATTGTATGCAGAAAGAAATAAGAAATATGTGTTGGACGAGAAACGTCAATTTTGCATTACTTTCGGGGGAAATAGCACAACTGCACACTTTTATGGAGGTATAAATATGATCCATCTTCCAAGGGTCCCGATTACTCCTCTAACTTTCATTTCAGGACCGGTTATTGCCAGAGACAGTAAAAATCTTCTTGGTTCGATAGCGAATGATTTGAATGGGTTACCAAAAATCGTCTCTTCAGTTATTGGGCACCGTGCATTCATTGATAGTCCAAGAGTATGATTTAAAAATGTGCTATCGACGATAGCTTAGAGTCATTTCTGAAGCACACCAATGAACTAATATCGTTCTCAATTTTCTAGGATTATCGTGAAGTCATCAACGAAAGCGGTAAATTTTCATATTCACAAAATTGTAATGAATCCTTAGGTCCATTGACATTAAATGGAATAGTACGAAGGTACACTCAAGTTTTGATAAACTATCATTTAAACATATTTCCATCGATACAGTTGAATTGCGAGGACGACCCGCTGGATCGACTAGTCAACCGATTGAAACACGTAAACGAACCGGTGTTCAAGGAGTCGGTGATCCATCAATTGGCCCGAGTAGACAAACCGTTCAATCAACTGATGAATCAACAACTGACGGTACTTTGGTGGACAATATTGAAGGCTATAAATATATGGTTGGATTAAAAGATGATGGATTTCTATGTTCTGCAGCTATATTAACGAATTACCAGATAATTGCTGCCGCACATTGTTTGAGAGACAAAAAGTTCGTTAATTTAATTCTTGGTTCTTTAAATTTGGGCGAACCATTTCAAACACAAAATTTTACGGACAAGCAAATCATTTTGCATCCAGCATTCAATAGCGAGGTGCCGTGCGTAAACGATATAGGTACGATATAGGTATATTTTCAACTGAAAATGTTTTCAAATAACACATTTTTTTTCTATCCTAAAAAAAAAGCTGTAATTCAACTGAAAATAAAGTTGAAATTTGGTCCAAAAATTGGAAAATTGGATATAATTGATAGAAATTATGTTGCAAAACCAGGAGATAATGTCACGATGCTAGCATATGTAAACAATCGATTGCATACAATCAATTCAACAATTGGGGAATTTGAATCATGCCGATCTTCGTATCAAGAGAGAAACAATGATGATCCACAGTTAGAAAAAGAACGTCAATTTTGTATAACTTTCGATGGAAAATATGATGGGGGTATTAACTATAATGAGTGAATTGATTGTTGCTGATCCGCTAATAATCAAAATGAAACAATTATAGGACCTGTTATCAAAGGAAATAAAATCATTGGCATCGTTTCAAATGGCATTGGTGATGGGTTTCCTGAAGTTTGCAGTTTTACCAATGGATACAGAGAATTTATCACCAATCCCAGGGTGGGAATTTTCAATTTTGAAAAGGTTTCGTAAAAATTGACTAATTGTACTCGCTTTTTCAGATCTACTCAATGAACTATCGCCAAAATCAAAAACCTACTCCGAAGAAAAAGTCGTCATTTAGAAAATGTATGCCCAAATCTTAGGTGTTTAAGGAGGAAAGTAAATTGAAAAATATTATCAAGCTGCAGAAAGTAAATTGAAAAATATTTTTGTATTATATGATTTTTATATATTGTGACGTATTTTTGTATGGATGCAATGACTACATGATATCACAATGATATGAAACTTTGCTAAGACCATGTTTTACAAAAAAAGAACATTCTAAGAGTTTGAAGAACTTTCAATTAAAAATAAAGGTACTTCCCATATTAAATTTTCAATTTACGGCTGAAAAACGAAATTTTTTAATAAAAAAAAAAACGATTTTTAAATTTAGCGATTTTAAAATTTTGGGGTCATTGCAATACTTTACTGCACACAGTGGGTGTGCGGAAAAGTAAAATACTTCTTACGCGATCTCTTATAAACGAAGGGCAAGCGAAGTAAAACACGCTGACTACAATGTAAATCAAACGTATATCTGTTTTACACAGATGGTGTTTTTCTATAAGATATGTGACGTCACAATACAATCATATTGACTGCGCTCATCTCTCGCTTATAAAACGATGTAAACTAATTCATACGCCCAATAATAAACTGTGAAACCAATGGAATTCGTGTGCCTTATGTTTTTGAACTTGAAATTGTTAGTCAGTAATCAGTAGGACAGTGTATGGTTCACTTGTCATCAAATCGATTGACGGCGGAGAAAAGCAATAATATTTGTAATTATTGAATAATGTATTTATTTTACGTATTTTGCGTCTTGATTTTCTTCACTGAATATTCTGTAAGTATTCACACAGAAAACGTCAAACAAATTACAACATTTAGGAGATCTATATTTCGAACCATCAAGTATCAAATTTGACAGTTTAAAATCTATCCCATATTATGTTATACTATGTACTTCTCTTTCTCTTCTTTTTATTTAAAGGTTCC
>NW_022199005.1:0-5260 GCF_009176525.2 Contarinia nasturtii
AAAATTGATTTATGAAATTTATATTATTATTTACATGAAAGGGAAGAAACAATGACTTTTCATATTCTCTCTCAAAAATGCTTGATAAAAATCAAATTGTATTATATTATATTATATTATATTATATTTACATTATTCATTTACATATTTTCAATAAAGCGAAGGGACGCTGTTCGGTGCAGCTATTATTATTAATATTTGCTTACATTGAAAAAATATATTTTTTTTATGAAAAATAAATTTTTGTTGAGATATCTTAACTGTAATAATCTATATTTAAAAAAAATCGTTTCTTTCTATAATCTATAACATACATTAGAGTGTATCGATAATGTGAAATCAACGTTGCACCTATATATTACCTATGCCAAATGGTTCCAGAAATCACATCCAGGTGCTTTCAGTGACGCGTTCGTTCATATACATACAAAATGTTAATATTGCGTCGCCTCAAAAATTCTAACCCAAAGTGATTGACATGTCTAATACCTATATTAGAACAGAAAATATACGAAAATAGTCGGTCTCTAAACGATTGTTTAGTGTTTTTTTATATTTTATGCATTTATTTTCATATATTTTTTGTGTTGAAAGAAGCGACGCAATATTAACATTTTGTATGTATATGAACGAACGCGTCACTGAAAATTTATATCAGAATATTTCCAGATTTACAGTATTACGTCACAGTGAGAACTTCGAACGAAGTTTTTTGTACGGCAGCCGGCAAACGTTACACAAAAGTGACAAGTGTTACACACATTTTGACAAATGTTACACAAAGTGTCAAATTAGCAAAATAGATGAAATAACGATTTTTTCAAAAAAAAAAAAAATATTTGAGTTTGGATTCCAATTTTTATTTTTATTTTTATTTCAATTTGAAGCAACGAAATGAGGGAGAGGAAAAAATAAAGTAAATGTTTCGATAATTTTTCAAGTTTGAATTGAATTTCATTGATTGCCCTGGCGGGGGAACAATTTGAAACAACGAAATGAAGAAAAGAAAAAAAAAATTTCTAGAAAATTCGTCGCAATGCATACGAATCAATCGAACTAATAAAACATTAAAATGGCGGATGCTGTTGTCGCAATTAAAATGGTGCAGTCACATATTATTTTACTACTCTCGTGTGTTTTGAGTTTGAAGTTTTTTAGTTAAGTTAAATTAAATCCAAACCCAATGATGTAAAAATATTTTTTTCTTTGAAAAAATCGGTATTTTCATTTTACACACCAATCCAACCATTTCATCTATTTTGCTAATTTGATACTTTGTGTAACATTTGTCATTTTTGTGTAACATTTGTCACTTTTGTGTAACATTTGTCATGTAAAATTTGTCATTTTTGTGTAACAAAAGTTTTCTCCCGAACTTCGAACTTTTTTTAGTTTTTACCTTTCCGCCCACACGTAGTGTGAAGGGAAAAGTCTTGAAATGGGGCCATAAAAAAATAAAAATCCACAAAATGATCGGAGTTGACCTTTTCTGGGTTGGGGATGAAAAATTAAACGATTTGAGACAAGGTTTTTGTTCGCCCATTATCTCTTTTCTCGTGATAGTTTTTTAAAATCTGATTTTTTAAGATGGTTTGGAATATTGAGGAATAGATACCATTAGATTTTGGAGTCCACTGCATTATAGTGCATAAAATTTTTATTTTTGAAAAGTTTGTATGGATGATGTCAAAATTTGTTAATTTTATGGTCAAATGTGGATTCCTCGACCCAAAGTTAGGGGGTTAGGTGTCTTTTATGTTGGCCATCATGGTCTTCCATGATTCAACACGGTTATTTAACCAATTTTCAGCCTTTTTTTGATCTTTTGACCAATAAACATGATAATTTTGGTCGATCTCAATAACCGAGTTAAATGATGTTAAACCACGATGGACTGTGATGGCCGTGATCATGGTCTAACACCATTTTACATGTTTATTGATTTCGTATATCATGGTCTATCATGATCTAACATCATTTAACACGGTCCATCATGGCCTAATACTATTTAACACGGTTATTGTGTCGGCCATCACGGTCTATCATAGACTAATACCATTTAACACGGTTATTGAGGTCAGCCATCACGGTCAATCATGGTTCAACATCATTTATTACTGTTATTGAGGTCGGACATCATGGTCCATCATGGTCCATCATGGTCTAACATCATTTAACACGGTTATTGGGGTCGGCCATCATGGTCCAAATCCATTTAACACAGTTATAGAGGTCGAACATAATGGTTTATCATGGTCTAACATCATTTAACATGGTTATTGACTTATTGAGGTCGGTTAAAGGTCTGCCGAGAATTGAGTTGTATATTTATCTCATGATGTTCACGACGTAAAAGTTCGTAAGACTTTTTACACTGTAAGACTTTTTATTTAGTATTTCGAGGACGAAATTCTAACGCTAAGTGAGTTGAGACCTGATTTTATCGTAGAATAAATGTCAGATTCGGTTTTTTCGTAACAAAAAAACCCCCCAGTACAAATTTTCTTAGCAATCGAATAAATATTTGAATTCCTCGGGACCGAATTATGTAAAATCAGTTGTCAAAGTGGACCAACAAAGTAAAAACCTAGCATATTGCAGTTGATTACTAAGATATTAAAATATAGTTGGCCGCCGTTCACACTTTTCTCAATTTTCACCAAATAAAAGAATGTTGTCGTTTCAAAATGTGTATATCGGCTCAAATTTGAGTGCGCTTTCGATCTATAACGAAAAAAGCCAAGCCAATCATACATTTTTTCGAGATTAGTGACGATTAACTTAAATTTTTCACCATTTTTCGAGGTCTAGTCACATTGATCTAACCTTTTCCGCTGGATTTTTTTCAAAATTTCTTTAGTGCTTCATCAAGATGACCTTAATGACTTTCCAATAAGCTAAGAATGACGTGATTCCGTGTAAAAAACACCCATATACCTGTCAAAAATTGAAAATTTGCCGAAAAAAAAATTTCAACTTCGGAGTATTTTTTGTTAAAAAAACTAATTTTCGCAGATATGACATATCATTCATCACATATTTGGACCCCAACAAACGTTCAGTTTTTTTTATTTTTTCTATGTACGCAATTTTTTTCAAATTGGGATTACGTAAAAAAGTCATAGTCATTTTTCGCCGAAAATGTCGAATAACACGCCACCTGGTAAACATGTTTGAAAATTTTTCCATTTTGACTTCGGATTCAGAAAGGTGAGTCTCGTTCCTTTCCAACGACGTATGAATCATTGCAAGACCTTTGATTGCAACAAAATTGATGGCCAGAAAAATGACCGATTGATAAAAAACTCAAAAAGGGCCTCCCAAAAATGTTCGACCCCAGACCCGAGAGACATGAGACACGAAATCGAAAGTTTTAAATGCACATATATTCTCAGTTTTCGATCTACTTTCAAAAAAAATTGGTTTCAAAACTTGTGTTTATACAAACATACCACCTGGCCAATTGACCATATCTCGTCCACTTTTCAACCGATCGTGGGACGAAATTTCATCGAAAAATCTCAAAAATTGTGAATTTCAAATTATTTATTTCTGTACAAAATTTTGTGAAAATCAAAGGTTCCATGATCTGGGATGAACAATGAGCGCTAATATCGTAGATTTTTCTAAATCGATTCCACCAATACGACATCTACTAAAAAACTCGACGATTTCTGTTACTAGTGGTGTTTTAATACAGCTCGTGTAAACGTACAAAGGAACACACTGACTCCGATTCTTTGTATGCGTATGTATTACAAATTCTGCACTCAGTCGTCAATCGTAGCTGCTTGTGCAAAATTTACAATACATACGCATACACAGGATCGGAGTCTCTGTGTTCTTTTGTATTAGTTTGTCTGTAATACAGCCGTAGCCGTATAGTTCGCTCGAGCTGTGTCAAAGCAACAGTAGTAACAAAAATCGGTATCTTTTTTAACAGATGTCGTATTCGTAGAATCGATAAAATTAATTTGTATGGGGAATATACGATACTAGTTCCCATCGGGGATGAACAATAATTGTCTGAAAATAGTGTGCGCAAAGGTTCTATGTCCTAACACAACGGTAACACAGCGGTAGTTCATGTCAAATAAAATGTCTTACATCCGTAAGATGAACTTTTCCACACTGTGATCCACAACATGGATTTATTACAAATCTTTTACTCAAAGAATTCACGAGAAAACTGATTCTGACATTAGTTTTACGATACAAATAATTTTCGAAGCACTTTTCATACAAAAACTACTAAAAATGGGAATTTTTGTATCGCAGCCATGCCTATATGATATCGTAATCATGTGAAAATTTGCAGAGGTTTTTTTTCACAAAAAGTTAACATTCTGAAAGTTTGAAGAAATTTCGATGCATATTTAGGGTACTTTCCATACAAAATTTCGTTTTTGAGCGAAAAATCCAAAATTTTGTTCGCGAGGTACCCCTTATATGCGGTAAATGTCTTCAAACTCTCGGAGTGGCATTTTTGTGTGATAAAAATAACCTGTGCAAAGTTTCAGCTTATTACGATATCATACAGGCATGGCTTCCATACATAAATTCAATTTTTTTGACATTTTTGTATGAAAAGTGTGTCGAAAGTTATTTTTACCGCAAAACTAACGTCATATTCGTACCCAAAAACCCCTAATACACATTTTTGAGTGTTTAAGAATACATTAAATATCACTTTTGGAAGAAAAATTGAATTTTTCCCATGGATGGACATGACACTTCACTCTGTCAACCAAAGTCGCTCAAAATCTAATGATTTCTATTCCTCGGCACCCTCAATCATCCTGTGAAGTCAGATTTTGTATTACTTTTCTAGTTTGAAAGTTATCGTGTTAACAAATTTTTGCGTTCAGGGTACAGGGTAGGGTAGTTCGATTTTTGTGAAAATTCAGAAGGGATACTGGCTATTGTTATAAGTTATGGAAAAATATGTAAGATTTACGAATATGACGTTTTTTTGACATAATTGATGTCACAGACCTAGCGCCTCGAGGGGGTCCATTTTTTGAAATTTGACCAAAAATTTTCAACATATTTTAATGCAACCATTGCAAAAGAAAAATATATTTTGAATGCATAAATTCAACGTATGCAACAAAAATATTAAAAGCATTTGGCCTCATAAAACTAGATGAGGATAAAAAAATCATTTACACAGGCAATGAAAACAGTGTTCAAATTCACACATTGTTTGATGTTATGTCACCATTCAAGTATACATGCAATACATGCATTGACGCTGAAA
>NW_022199006.1:0-4520 GCF_009176525.2 Contarinia nasturtii
AAAAAAATAATCGCTCGAAAATTTTCACGAGTAAAATTCATTTTTTGGCTGAGACGCAATTTACATGTTACGGTAAACAATACAAATAACGATCGAATGACAAAACGTTCTGAGAACGTTTATGCTACAAAATGTTAAACTTAACGAATATGACAATGGTTTGCATCGGGCAATACTAAAACATACATATTGAAGAAACTTAAATAGTCGCCTACGTATAATTTGTGTGTATTAGACTGCCCCCCCCAAAACACAAAAGTTGAAATTTTTTCGCTCTACCTCGGAATACTTTTCCATATGGTGTGCAAATAACGTGTGTAAAGTTTCATGCCGATAGCTCAACGCTAGATGGTGCCGCAAGAGCTCGGTAGGTCATTATGTGAATTCATTGAAAAATGACGTTTTCAGTTAAAATAAAAATATCTTCGCACAACCACATCGACTAAAAATTGATGGTAATCGTAATTTTCATCAAATACTTGCCACTGGTGAAGTTTCAAACGATTTGAATGAAAATAAAACACATGTCCATTCAAGATTTTCAATTTTTGACCAAAAATTCCAATTTCATCACCAACAATGAAGGTTTTGTACCAAAAGTACAACAGACCTCCACAAATTAGTCTCATTTGAAGTTAGAATACTTTCAGAGCAAACCTAATGTGATTCCACTTTGGTATACACCCATTTCAACGCATCGTATAGCTGGAAAACTGTCATTTGCATAGCAAATTGTGAGCAATGAACGTGGGGCCAAAATATGGATATGAAACATGATTTATCCGAACTACAATTCACTTTTAAACCTATTTCAATGACTAAATTCGATCAATTTTGACTGTATAAACAATATAAATGCTGTTGGAAAGCGTTCTGGCCTGATTTGCGCATTGCTATACTGACATATATGGCTACTGACATTGTTTTTTCGGAATTACGATCCAACGTGAATACTGATTCAAAAAATTTGTATTTATTCTGAAGAAAACATCCATTGAAACCAATATTTCGTAAAATAATGCAAAAAAGGTGGTGTCTTTCCACTTCAAATTCAAAAACGATTCACATTCGGTTGGTCTCAAAGTTTCTCCATCTTTAGTGAAGGCATACTCCAATGATTACATCAAATTATTTTTGAATGAAAACACCAAAAATGTCTCAACCAACAATGAAAACCCACTTGATCATGATCAAGACGTAATTGAAAACTTTACTCTGGAACAAAATTCGTGAATAGTAATTGGTAAAGTATTGGAATCGGTCGAAAGATTAACACCCCCGAAAACAAGCTTTCTAGGTATTTTTGGGACCAGGGAACATGAATCAGCCGTATTTGCTCAAAATGGTTTCGAAAGGTAGATTTAAGGCGATGTTTAAGGATTTGATCGAGGGGATAGAAACTCATTTCTACTATAAAATATTAAAAGTATACTAGAAGCTACTAAAATAATATTTGTGAACAAATGTTCATATTAATTCTTCGACCGATCCATATAAAATACATTGTCAACTAAAGTCGCTAAAAATCTAATGGTAAAATTCACACCAAATGACATACACACTAGAGTGTATCGATAATGTGAAATATTTCGAAATCAATGTTGCACTTATGCATAACCAAAAAACATCATGAAAATTGTAAAATATATTTATTTCCATTAAAAATTTCAAAAAATTCAAAATAATTTTTATATGAACCTGTGCATTTTTGGCCATTCTCAAAAAATACAAACCGCGTTAATTTAAAGTGAATTAAAAGCAAAAAATCGTGATCAATAACAAAATTTTGATCATGTATGACAATTTTGGTGAAATTTTTATATGTTTCGTCAGTAATTTCGGTATAAATAATCCGAATCAAGCCTTAAAAACGAGCTACCGTCTGATAAAAACCACAATTTGTTCGAATTTTTGTAAAAAATTGACTAAGAAGTATGTTTTTTTGGTTGATTGTTAATTTTTGAGTGTTTTCAAGGCCAGATTCGGATTCAGTGCAAAAAATTACCCTAGAAATGATGGTTCATACGATTGCTAAAATATCTGTTACATAGAATTTTTTTCGTTCGAAAATCGAAAAATGACCCTAAAAATGACATTTTTCCTACAATTTTAGCCAGCCGTTCCAATTTATTTTTTTCTATTCAATGATACAAGTTGGCTAGTTTTGGTCTATAATTTATTTTAAGCAACTGGGAGCAATGATCCAACATGTATGAGAGATTTGAGATACCCTAATTATTAGGGCCTAATATACACCTTTTTTATTTTTCTTTGGAAAAGACAATTCATTTCTAATTGGAAAGTAATTTCGATGTTCTCTTAAAAAATAAAAACACTTAGAACTTTGTTCAAAAACATTTGAATAGTGACAATTTGTCGCCGACAAATTTTGTCAAACTGCGTCTTATAGAATTGCGTCTTATATACTTTTTTACTTGTCCGTGTCAAAGCAATAAGTGGTAGAGAAATTCATATAACACATGGATCAATAAGTCCCGAGGCTAACACATAGAGGTCGATACTAGAACAAAATCCATTACAATTTTAGAAAGTACCATCCTTCAAAGGACTACAGACGAAATTTGAGCCAAATCCGTTCACTGAGTCAGAAGTTACGGCACTGTAAGGAACATAACCTCAAAATACACCCGAATTCTCCGTTTCATGGCTTTTTCCAAAAGAGGAGTAACAATTTTTATAAAAAATTCCACCCAGGAGACAGGTATAAGTTCCACCATGCTACACCAGAAATAAGGAAATGATTCGTATTCACAGTCATCAAATACTGACATCAATTGTATGGCTTTCCGAGACGGCTTTTCATTGAAAATCAGGAAGCATACATTTTCTCAGAAAACACCATATTATCTTTGTCCAAAAACGTCAAAACGTTTTATTCTTGCGGCATCGTATCATCAAATGCAAGATGATAGGTCGTTATTTTGAACATCGCAGTGCGAAATAGTGGCAAGGAATACGAGCTTATGCCAAAAACTCAAATTTTGGACTTTTTGGCATTTTTTCAATTTTTGGTAACCAGTTGGACTTTGAATTTTCTCAAAATGCACTGCATAGGTTTTGTAAGACATAAATAGGAATCATTCAGTAAAAATATTTACTTGGATAACGCTTAAATCCCTCTTTGGATCCCTTTAAAGTTACCACTTGATTTCATTTGTTATCATTTTGAGAAGACGCGGAACTGTTTCGTTGAATGAATTTATTTTCACGAATATTGGAGTACTGTATTGAAATAACTATTCTACAAGATGTTTGAGATCCATTCCTTAGTATTCGCTTAAAAACAGCCAACATTTATAGCGATTTCTCAGATTTTTCTAAGCATCTCTTCGAAAACCCATATTTTCAAGGTAATTTGAGGTGTTTGTTTCCTGAGCATTTACGACGACATACCATTCAATAGACAATTTCTATATAGCTTCAAAACGGTAGTAGAGGGCCCAAACAATACAACCAAGTGTTCAGTTTTGGCTTCCCTGATGGATTTATCACACAAAAACTGATTTGATTTGCAAGTGGAAGTTGATTTTTTCTCATTCAAATAGAATAACTGGAATTTGGTTCGTTTCAAGTGCTGTATTTTCTGACTCGGTCAACGGATTTGGCTCAAATTTCGTCTGTAGTCCTTTGAAGGATGGTACTTTCTAAAATTGGAATGGATTTTGTTCTAGTGTCGCCCTCTATGTGTTAGCCTCGGGACTTATTGATCCATGTGTAACAATTTAATAGATTAATATAAACGTTCTTCATTCGATTTCAGAATTCGTCAACACATGGATTATGGCCATTGGTAATGATTTTAAAATTTAAAGATCTAATAAAATGAAAAACTGCAAACACAACATAAAATTTCTGTTTTCGCGTACATCTGTGTTTATAATTAAACAACCGCTTTATTTTCACTTGTCAAATGACCGGCAAATGAAAGACTGAACCCTGCTGAATTTATTTTAATTCATAAATAGAATCATGTGTTTTTGATTATTTAGACAATAATTTATACTAGAGTGGATGACTTTTTCGAAAAAATCTAAGTATCAAAGCCTACAGCTCAGAGTAGTTGTATAAGCATGAGCTGATTCCAAAACAGCCATTTTTTGATGGGGTTATATGTCATATAGGGTGGCGACTTGAACGAGAGTGAAGAGAACTTTTTCAAAAAAAATCGAAAAAAATTTGATTTTTAGTAATAACAATTTTGGTTTGTTTTTTACATTTCTACGCTCAAATTGATTTTATTTCATCAATTAAGACCATTTTAGTCTTTATAAAACTTCAAATGGCCAAATTATACAGATGTACTAATCCAGATAACATCTTTTAAAAATCATTAAAAATCATTAAAAATCAGCAAAATTAATTACTTTCACTAGTAAACCAATTTGAATTTTTAGTAATGACTATACTCGTTTGTAATAAGTTATAAACTGACACGGATGATTTTGAATTAAATTTATTCCAATTTGATTTTACTCTTACAACGATGTGTTCGGCTCGAG
>NW_022199007.1:0-9858 GCF_009176525.2 Contarinia nasturtii
AGATACGCCTAATTTTTGAAACACTTTTCATAACTAAAGCCACAAAACATTTGGATTTTTGTATGGTAGCCATGTCTGTATGTCATCTCAATGGTTTGAAACATTGCGGAGGGTTTAGAGAAATTTCAACCAAAATTAAGGGTATCTCTCATACAAAATATTCGTTTTTGGGCCAAAAATTGAAATATTTGTATATATCTATCTTTTTTCTAATGATATTTTTCGGTAAAGATAGATAGATATGAGGCGTATCTAAATTATTAATATAGCAGTTAGATAGATATTAGATTTTATCTATCTACGATATCTTTTATAGATATAGATAGATACGTATCTATGAAAAACCCTGGCGAGAGAGAGAGAGGGAGTTAATGCATACTTTTGGTATCGAACAAAAGCGCTTTTCGTCACGCGCATTCTGTTTGGATCATCAAAATTGGTGTATGATTTGAAAGAGAGATGTTACCGGGAGAATATATTGATAAAGCATTCCACCTCAAACTATATTATGTGCGCATATTGTTTGTGTGTAAAAAAATGTTCTGATAATTTGTTTTGTGTATCGTGACAATGGGCAATTTCAACGTCACTTGAAATTGAATCTTAATCGGTTTTGTTTTTTCAAGGTTTTCACGATCGAGCTTTTTCACTTTTTTGTAACGATGACGAAAAAATATATAGCATACACAGAGATGAAATGAAAGAAGTGACAACACTGACGAAAAAAAGTGCCATGAATACATTATTCAATCGAATGAACTCAAGTCAAAATCTATTAACGCTTCATTGCGAATGTAGCATTCGAATGAGTCATTATTTTTTTCAGTATCAATGGTTTGACTATGGCAAAATGTATTTTCAATTTAACGGAGAAATGATATTGAAATATGACGAAAAAGTAAACAAAATTGGGACATATCATGTTACAACCTCAAAAATCACATAAACTATGTGTGTGTGGGTGTTTTTTTTAATGAAATTATAAATAAATCGAGTCAATGCGATTCTTTCTTCGACTTTTAAATGATTTAGCTACTTAATATTGTGGACCAATCGATTTATCAGTACAAAGGCAATTAAAATTCAAATAAAATTGTTCACACAAGACAACGTCAACGGGTACAGTGTGAAACATCGCATTGGAGATGCTAAGAGACAGAAAGCGAAAGCGAAAAAAATGAATGTGGAACAAAAGAACGTTTTAGCTTTGAATATTAACATATCTCCGGATTTTAATTACCCTTAATGAGATTTTATCGATTTTAGTCATTCCAGAAGGCAGAGAAAATCAAATAAAGTGAGACATGGTGACGATGATGATGGTGTAATGTATGGCGGTGCTGGCGGGAGATGCGAACACGACAAAGTGTATCACACTCACCGTGTGAGAGCAATCGTATGTGATTCGGTTGTGGTGCACTGTGCAAAAATAAAGAGACACAGAGAGAGAGTCCGGCTATGAATAGCGTGACGAATATAATGTTTTCTTTGTTTGCTTCATGAAGCTTTCCTCAGTGAAGTGTAAATAATCGCTGGAGATATGAAATTCCTAGATGTGGAATAGCAGCAACAACATTGGCAATAGTGGCAGTAGAGAGAGAAAAAATGGCGCTTATTCCAAATAACAAAGGCTTGGTTGTATACAAAAAAGTGGCATTCTCTATATGAGCAAAACAAAAATGGTGCAGTAGTACGTCTTTTGTGTGAGTGTGTTTGCAAAAATATATGTGAATATTTCATTCTGTTGTGTTCGTTGTGTATGTTTTGTTTTGTCAAAGAATCCATATCTCGTTTTATGCCAATCTACATGTCAATATGCTGTATTGTGAATGAATGTTGGACATTTTAGTGGCTACAGATGAATCGTAATCTATTTAAAGTGCAATCTGTTTCGTTGCTTTTTTGCCCGGGCCATGCAATTTTTCGTTAAATTATGTACGTCTATTAGTGAAGTGCATACACGAAATGAAAAATTATTGTAATGATGTTGCCGTCAAAAACTCTGTATACACTTAAGACTGATTAAATCCAGTAAAGTTCTTTTGGTTGTTCCATTTGTAAAATGTTGACACACAATATTCATCTAACCGTGACTCTCATCGGTCTCAATTTTTCTTCATCTCGTATAATCAATTATTTCTCTATCTGTCACCACATTTATCTGTTCGCTGTTGTTTCGCGTTCACTCTATTCAGCACCGTATCTGGTATATCAATTCTTTCTAAACTTCAATGGTTTTGAACGTAAAATCAGTCTCTAGTTTTGAAGTAAATGCAACGGATTAAATCGTCCTGTGCTTGACATTGGCTACCTTCTCTTGTTGAGGCTTTCTCTCCCACTCTCGCATCCCCTTTTCAAATGTCATACGTCCGTAAGTGTAGTGTGAATTGCATATATTATGCTTTTTATCGAGCGTTTGAAATCTGTGTCATTCCAGGTCGATGTGCCGATAAATCGTGCATTGTATGTATTTTTTTTCTTCTTCGTATTTTTCGCTCCTTTGACATTCCATTTATCGACAATTTTTGTCTTATTCTTTGAAGAACGACTCTTTTTCTATCTTGAGTTTCATTTCATTTCCGCTTATTTCGGACATCGGAGCAAAGGGGTTTGTGTGTCTGTTATTTTAACCACTCCAACAATTTGAAATCAAATGGAAATAAAGTGATGCGAACGAAACAATGATAAAAATGAATGAAATCCATTGTGAAAAATGAAATCGACTTGCCTTTCATTTACACGCATTTATATAATGTGTTGGAAACGCTTTTTCTTTCAAGCTGTCTCTCGTTCATTCATTTTGTCATGTGCAAGCATGTTCGTTTGTTTTATTCCATGTGAACGATTTATTCGTTTCATTGATGTTCGGAAGCGAAAACAGCGAATGTCAAAGCATTGTTTTCTCAAGTGATGATCGAGGAAATATTTCGCGCTTTCTGTATATCGACCACTCAATGAATCAGCCATAATTAGAATCGCTTTTCTCCAACAATCATCATCGTCATCGATGTCATCATCATTATCACCATTGCCATCAAAGTCATTATCATTGATTTTAAACTAACGGTCCAACATTATCCCATTTAATTTCAACCAATGAAAATCGAGCCTATATCAACATATTATTGGTTGTAATTCGGGTTAAACTATGAACATTTTCGATTTTTTACCCGATTCCATGTCGAATTTTTTCATTGGCTCTATCTACATTATCGTATTCGTAATGACATGGTCGTAAAGCAAATTATTCATGGACTGAGAGCCTTTTATGTTCCAATAAGAAATAAATTGTTCTTTTTTTTATATACAGGGTGTCCCAAAATTTATAGTCAATAGTCCTACCAAGGATTTCTTTGGCCTTGGGGAGTAAAAAAAGTAAATGGACACTTTTTCCGAAGTTTCAAGCGCTTCTAGGTTCTGATTGATGTCATATCAACGGTCACTATATATAGTGGCACAGCTGCAGCTGTGTTTCTCAACAGAAATTCTCCCTTATTGGAAAGATCTGACTTCTCTTGAGAATTCCATAAAGAAATTAAAAAAAAAAAAAAAAACAGTGAAGACGGTCAAATTGGTATGAGTAAAACAGAAAAAAGAGGAAAAATCGCATAGGTTAATTACCTATCATATTTATGGCATAAATCGACTGTCATCTAATTTTGGGCCGAATTGATAATGAATTATGTAACATATTCTGTATATAAATTCGATGCCAAATACAATTTTTCGGTTGAAATGTTTCACTGAAATAAGTATAAATTCGTTGTTTTCACCGTTTCTTCTCTCATATACACTAATATAAATGTTTGATACACATATTATTAATTTACAGGAATGATGGAATAGGATACAATTGATTTGCATACAGAAACGGTGGAAAAAAGAATGCAAAATGTTTTGTTGTTGTGTGAAAAGTACACCAGGCCAAAATCATAAGATAAATGTGTAAGTAAGTAAGAAGAAGTAAGCTTGTTTTATGAACTCTTTTGTTCTTTATTGGATTACAGAGCTAAACATACTGTGCCATTGTTGGTGGCCATGAACAAAGCATCTGGAGCAATGGAATTGAGCCCACGACACAGAAATTCGGGTAGAGAGTGGGGGGCCGGAGGTGTTTGCATAACAAAAACAAAACATTTCACAATTGGAATGTGTATGAAAAGAAATGTGTTGTAATAATCATAAGTCAAATGCAAATGTACGGTCGTTGATATGGTACATGTGTCGCTATTATTCGCATATGCATTCAATTCAAAGATTTGTTTGAGTGAATTGGGGTGAGCAAATGTGTTTGTATGTGTATTATGTTAAAAGCATATGTGCCTGTGTAATTTGATTACATGGGTGAAGGAGTGCACTTTATTTGGCCATTGTTTATCGATGAGCACATATGGAATGCATAAATTGGTCACACTTCAGTGCGTTTTGAATGCTTAAGGTAAATGCATAATGGCATTGCTTCCATACCGAACTTTTGTTTTGTTCGCGTTTCTTCGGAAAGTCGTGTTGTTGTATTTTGCTTCTTGTTTGTCTTCATTGTAAATGAGAGGGAAGATATGATTTATACTCGCTTGAATGAGGAAAATTTATCGAAATTCTTACGTAAATTTCTCAAGAGATCGAGCTTTCTGAATGCTCATGTCAGTTATAGTCAGAGTGTATGCATCACAAAATCATTAAGACTATTGTGCTAAATCGTTGTTTTCTGGTTCAAAATGTTACCAATGAGAGAAAAGCAGCGCTAGAACAAACAAAAAAAATCCAAAAATTTTAGCACCATCAAGCTACAAACAGTATTATCATTGCGTTCAGATTCTTGTTTGCTTTGCCCGAGAGAGAAAGAAATGAAAAAAAAAAGTTGTTTCTGTCATAATTATGCAAGCTATAAAAAGCCACTTTTCAAAGGAACCATGCCGTATACTAAAAAAAACAAACATCACTTGAACTTTTCGTCAAGAGATCCTTATTTTAAATTCACGAAAACTAAATTAAGTGATTACGGGTATTTCGCTCAATGTTTTTTTCTCTTTTTCGTTTTTCTTTCTTCCGTTTTCTCGCCCCCATTGAAGCGACGCGAGATGTCGTGCAAAAGTATGTATTTCGAAACGATGCGAGTCTCTCTCTCAGTGTGTGTTTGAGAATTTGAATCAGGTATTAAGAGCATCTCCGATTAAAATTCATGAGTCGCATGCATTTTATCACCGTTTTTAAAACTTTAGCTTTTCACATTACGAAATTGAGTGAAGAAGGAAATATAAGTGGCAAATATCATTCCATATTCCACTGTGTTTTCTTCTTCGTTTTTTTTATGAAAATGACTTCTTCTCCGAAAAATTTAAATGATATTCTAACTTTTTTTTACATTCTACGTTCTTTTATTTTAGGCATAACAAAAATATTGGTCATCTATATGGTCGGTCATAAATTTTGTGGAACCGGGTATGAGAAAACTGTTATCTAAAAGATACACGTGTATTTTACAATGTGTGAAACATAGGTCTTATCTAGTAAATGGTATTTTGTGTTCTGATTTTATTCTTAAAACATCTCTTTTCTCGTTATTTACATTGATAGAAATCGAGTACCTAACTAGAGGAGATTGAGTTCGAGAAAAAAAAGAAAAGACACATTTAATCGTATTCAAATTGATTTTATAGAAGATTCCTTGTTAAAATGAACTTTTTTTTAATTCCCTTTTCTTTATTTTCGAGTAGCACACCATGGGGGTGTATTTTCCTTAGATGCAAATATGTTTGGTGTGTCATTCTAGCGTTTAAAAGAAATGGTGTGTATTTATTGTGCGCTGATGTGAAAATTGTAGAAATTTATTTGATTGGTCTGGAGCATTGTTTAATTATTTACAGTGTGAAGGGTAAATAGCAGCGTTTACTTTGACAAAGACAATTGTTAATGAAAATACCTTGACACTTTAGACCTTGATGCGTGAGTCCATGTAGCAGTGAGCCACAATGATCGCAAAATGTTGGCGTTATAAATGTATAATTTGACCATTTATGGGGTTTACGTGAATCCTGTGTGCGTATGTGTTGTGTGTGTTTTGTAATGCATTTGATTGTGAATTGAAACGCAATCCAATGAACGTAGCGTGTGTTATTGTGTATTTAATTTTCAGTGTTATTTGAATAAAAAAAGACAAAAAGAAAAATATGCGAAGAACAAAAATAGATAGATTTAAAAGCAAAAACGCCCATCCATATATATATTTAATGAAAATCAGCTTAAAAAGAAGAAAGGTGAAAGAGAAAAATGTTGCAAATGTTATGAGCATGCATCCACAGAGAATTTGAATGAGATAGATGAAGTGCAATCATAGCTGGGCAGACTGAAAAATTCAGGGGGGGATTGGGGGGGTAATTTTCTCAAAAACTCCTAGCAAAATAGGAAAATTTCATCTATGATCCAAAAACCCTAGCAAAATGAGAAAAATTCTATCCAAAATCATGAATTTTGTAAAGGGGTAACGCAAAAATTTGATGCCTCAGGAGGGGGTAGTCCCCCCCTCCCCCTGTCTGCCCAGCTATGAGTGCAATAGATTCGTTATGAATAAAAGTGGGAATAGCCGAAACCGCGCTTTCGAACACAGGCCTCTAGTGAATGTATGACAAGAGATAGTAGGGAAGTGTCTTTGGAAATATTTGAGGATTTGAAGATCCAAAATATTGCTATAGACACTTCCCTTCTATCTCTTGTCATACATTCACTAAAGACATGTGTTCGAAAGCGCGGTTTCGGCTATTCCCACTTTTATTCTCAACGAATCAATTGAATCGGTTAAAATATTCGTGAGCTCAAGAAATTAGTTAAAGTAAAAGAGCAACATATTCATATAAAAAATGCGTTGCAATTTTATTTTGACAAATTTCGTGAGGTCAAGAATATTCTAGCCGGTTCAATTATTGTCAATTATTTGGCCAAAAATTATTTACATGTTTATGGGAAGGTATGAAAATACACCAAACCAAAATCCAATCGAGAGACTATCGTAAGCTAAAGATTTTAAAGGGAGTGGGGTTGGTGGCAAAAGTCGATTCTAAAACTCTATCTCAAAATTTAATGTTGGGCTTTTAATTCCACTCGCATCAAAATTGATTACGGGGGGTCAAAAATAATAGCAAATCGAATGAATTTTTCTCCTTAAGAAACTCTAGTCTTTCAATTTCCAAAGATGGATGATTGGGAGTACTATCCTGTTACATTGTATGCAAAAAAATGAAAATAGCATGTTAAACAATTGTCAATTTATCGTGTGAAATTTACACCAAAGGTCCCCCATTTCCTTTGAAACATTGAATGAAAAAAAAAACCATTACAGATGTAAAATTACGAACATATCATCCTAGAATTGCATGATCTTCATGCTTTATTTTCGGTAAATTGACCTATATATAAGACAGAGTGCACTTCACTTTAAAATGGGTTATATTTTGATATCGTGTGCGCAAAATTGCCGAATAACAGCACAATATTGCTCACATAAAATAGTAAAGAAGATAAAAAACACCTTTAAAATTCCGAGAAATGAAAATGGAGTGTCAGTAAGGCAGCCATTAGGAAACAATGACCCAAAATAAAGTATGTCTGTACGAAGACGAATCATCCCACCATCAAAACATTCAACACAAAACGAGGGAAAAAGTCCATCACGAAAAACACAATATTACGAACGTACTGCTAATATATAAAAGAAGAAAACAAACATTACACGCCCGTTCATTTGTTAAAGCCCAGGTGTGCATTCATTTGGCACAACGCATATACCAAATAATCGACCGCATTCATATGGTTTGCATTAGTGAAAGCTTTTTAATATGCCTGCTTTCAATGTAAATATTTGTAAAAATTGCACTATTTTTTTTGTTCATATAACGAATAGCATGAAAAACTACACAAACAAAAAAAGAAGGAAAAGCACAAAGTAGCTGTCGTTGCAATTCAAGCGAACCGACGTTACCTGAATGTCAGTAATTTGTGGCATAACATTGTTCACTGTGTTTATATGCATGTGTCGATAGGCCGAATGAGCAGAAGATTACAACGAATGGATAGAAAAACAAGAGACATAATAGACGAAAAAAATATATATTCGATTCATTTGAAAAGTAACCGAGTATATAAATGGATAAGTGCATGTGTGTATGTGAATAAAGGGAAAAAACTGATAATTACATTCAGAAATTGATTTTAACAGATATGTAATTACTATTTGAAATGGATCAATTCAACCATTGAAATCATCCGGGATCGACAGGAGTGCGTTTGGTAAAAATTTGTAAAATAAATACGCAAATGGAAGAGAAACAATGAAGATCGAACATAAATATTATGCGTTAAATAAGTGAAGCGCTCAAAATTGGATTAATGGATTCGACCTATAAAATAAACAATGAACACTCGCTCGAACACATAACAGGATAATATGCGGCGAAAAAAAAGTATATTCGTCGTTCAACCACCAAAAATACGTCTATTTTTGAGCATAGAAACATTTCCCATTTTTTTCCTGTCAAACAGAGTGTAATTAATTTCATCTGTTCAATTTAAATGAATTTTACATTTCGGAAATCTACAATTTAAACATCAACACATATAAAGATGTGTACATGAAATACCGTTCTTTGTATATTTTGCTTGTTCATTGTAATTTCTTTGGAATTGTACACTTTCCAACGTTCACAACTGATGAATTGCAATTCCATTTCGGGAAACTAAATTTAAAATGAAGAGCGCACATCTATTCAACTGTTTGGAAACTTTCAAATTGAACAAAAACGAAAGACAGATGCTTTTCCATTCAGTAATAATCTCGCGCAAATTTGCACACACAAAAAGATAGAAATTTCAAATGCACTTACGTAAATGAAAAAAAAAATTAAATCAAATGATACATACAGAATAATATTTTCAACAAATATACATAAAGTAGCAATTGTAGGTAATAACAAATGCAATCTACGAAACTTTTTTTTAAGCAATGCACAATAAAATAAATAACGAAACACAGCGAAATTCATATATTCATAAGAGAAAAATTGAAGAACGATTGTTAGCTATAATTTGACAATCTTAAACGCAAATAGAAATAGTTAGAGAAATATAGACATCTATATAGAGAATTTTAAGCAATACCAACAACAACAACCAGAACAACAATACAAATCAAACGAACTAGCAGCATTCACGGTAAAATTTCCATTGTTTGTCAAAAGTTTGCAAATATAAATGATGAAAAGCATTTGAGTGTGTTTGTCTTTTTTAAGAAAGATAGAGAGACATTTCCAGTAGTAAGCAAAGTCTAAAATGTATGCTATGACTAAAACAGAAATTTATATTCCGAGATGTGTGTTGTAGCACTTTGAAGCATTTTGTGTTTGTCGTGTGTTCGTTCTCCCATTCGATTAATATCATCCGTTCCGTACACATCGTATTTTCATACTCATTTGCATGTAACTAATATTAGAGCGCATAGACCATAGAGCATATAGCCAGTCAAGTTTATGGATGTTTTTTTATAAATATATAGGTGTTTGTTTGGCATTGAAGAGCGCGCTGGGCCCTCAAGCTCAGCGTATTTAACTTAGTTTTGACTTATTACCTGAACATTTAAGCCCTTGATGATATAGACCGTATAATAGGGAGCCGCAATGATCGCAGAATGTCGGACTTGAATAGGAGTATAGTTTAAATTCATGTTTGGTGCGAGTGTCCTAAAATTCAGTGACAAACATTTTACTATCTATTCTATGTTGTTTTATTTGTTGCAAATTCAATTGCATATACATGTACACAGAAAGAAAAAATGTGGTATTTTTAATTCAATTTTGGTAGATTTAATATAAA
>NW_022199008.1:0-39847 GCF_009176525.2 Contarinia nasturtii
GTCGACTATCACACACACACACACACACACACACACACACACACACACACACACACACACACACACACACACACACACACACACACACACACACACACACACACACACACACACACACACACACACACACACACACACACACACACACACACTTTTTCTTCTTCTTTTATCTTATTCCTTCGCTCGTTCTTCTTTCCATATTCGGAATTTTTTCTCTATTTTGCCTCTGTTTAATCGAAATCGTGATGCGCACAAATACACACATACACACGCCCAATAAAATCAGACAATTGCAAGATCCAGTAAATAAATTCATCCAAGATTTTGGTCGCAGATCACGTATATTGTACGAAAAAAACGCATTTTGCCAAGAAGTAGTTACAGCTCTTAAACGGAAGAGAGAGAGATAGAGAGAGAATGAAAAGAATAACCATCTATTTTGATGTATCCGCGATGACATATCCCGTAACAATAAATGTTTTGGATCACACCAAAGTTGTCAGCATTTGATTTTATATTATGATTCGAAAATCCGGCAGATATGTATAATAGTTTTCGAATGAGATTGACATTCGATAAAATTTATGATAAATTGCAAACAAAACTTCGAAATGGTCAATGGCCGAGCGTATATTGGCAATAAAGTATTTGCTAAAGTTTTTTTAAATTGCATATAGCCACATTGCCTTCACACAATCAGATCATCGCCACACAATAATAAAAGTTCTCTGAAAATTGAACAAATGACGCCAAATAAATGAACAAATAAAACTAAAATATGCCAAAGAAAAACAACTCATAGAAAATTTCAACGAAAAACAAGCAGAGTATCCTGATTTGCTGCTGCTCAGCATATAGCTGAGAGCTGAGAAATGCTGAGCTCGTGCGGCTAACGCATACGAAACGGATGCACGATACATATTCCCCTTTCGCTTCGTATGTGCTGCCGTTGACGCTATTGCCGGTACAACGGTTACACACTATACCAGCGAACATACGAAGTGAAAGGGGAATATGTATCGTGCATCCGTTTCGTATGCGTTAGACGTACACTTTCAGAATATATGAAAGACTGAGAGCAAAAACAGCACGTCGCATCTCATCTCTTGCTTTCACTTACGTAAGCAAAATAACGAGGGATGCGACGTGATGTTTTTCTCGCAGCTTCTCATATGTCGGTCGCAACACAATTTCAAACTCAACTGGTTACTAAGTTTTGAGTTTTGAATTGAACGTCCAATCAACTGTTTATAACCGTTTAAACGGGGAGAATGCATGTGTGCGTGCCATCCGTTTCGTATGCGTTAGCCGCACGAGTTCAGCATTTCTCAGCTCTCAGCTATATGTTGAGCAGCAGCAAATCAAGATGCTCTGAAAACAAGATGATAACAGAACGGAAAAACAACCGAATCAAACACAAGAACAAAAAAAACTTTTCCCTTGATTTGTTCGAGCAGTATTAATGGCTCTAAACTAAAAAGTATCTAAAAAAACAAGAATAAATATTATTTTTCATGTTTTGTTTTATTTTGGTTTATTGTGTTTCGTATGTTTCACACTGAAAAAACTTAGATTATGTAAATGACAATTGGAAGTTGAAATGTTTTTAAAAAACAACCAAGCATGTTGTGGCCACATACATAGCCCAAGTTTTTTCAGTATACGTAGGCGATGATTGCAAGAAGTATCAGAGATAAAATAATGTAATGTTCCAATGTAATATTTCTATTAAATACGCACGCCTTTCATGTATATTCTCTTTTTCATCTATAGCAAAATGCAAAGCATTGTTTAGGTGATACAATTTTTTTCTCTTGTTTGTTCTCTTTTTATTTTTCGCCCACACGTAATGTGAAGGGAAAAGTATTGTAATGGGGTCCAAAAATAAAAATTCTCAAAATGGTCGGAGATGACCTTTTCTGGGTTGGGGATGAAAATTCATCGATTTGAGACCAGATTGTTGTGGGTCTGTTCCACGTCGTACGTCGTCTTTGGAAGGTGTTTTAGAGCCATTATTCGAAAATTTAGGGCTGAAACGTAAGGTTAAACCTCCATTAACTGTTCTATTATCAACCAAATTTTGTTGAAATCGATAGAATTCGTTGGGATCCATCTGATTATTGACAAAATTGTGCTTTTCAAGCAGAAAAAACAACAATAATGGCTCACTTCTTAAAAATGGCATTTCCATGAAAAAAGAACCATCTTTTTAACTTCACAAAAAGACACCAAATTAATTATTTCTCGTCTGTTGTTGGATATATGATATACAGAAAGGAGAAGGTCTAAAATACTTGAAACGAGCAACAATTATTGGGAAGGTTTGAGAGAAAGTAGATAGAACACGACAAATTGGTCTGCCAAAGCATGATTTTGAAGGTTCGACGCATACTGAGAAGAATCGAAGACCTTAAGTGTAAAGTGAATGTGCTATTCGATAGTCTATGAATAAAGGTTTATACCAATAAAAACGAATTCAATATTGTGTTTTTGTTGTTTAATCGTCGCGCTTTGAAATCAATTTTGTCATCGTCGCGCTTTGCTTTTCACACCATTTAACACGGTTATTGAGGCTGGCCATCAGGTACATCATGGTTAACCGCAGCATTGAAACTACCGTGCGGAAAAGTTCGTCTTACTCCTGTAAGACTCTTTATTTTACTTATCTTTCTACTACCCAGTCGTTGAAACATGTTCTTATTTACATTGTGAAAAACTCATATATGTATGTAGTATATATTATGTACATCGTACAAACATGAGACGACATGGAGAAGGTTTATTTTGAATTTATTAAATTCTGAAGATTCATTTTATAAATTGGAAGAAACAAATCAAACGACGTGATTTTGTGATTTCCAACGTTTTTTTCTCGCCAACATAGATGGCTTTTAATTAGAACTTCAAATATTGCAATGACATTGATTAAAAAGCGTTTCGGATTGTACCGATGAGAAAAGGAATGGATGCTAAGGTAATTAGCATTAATTATGAGTGAATTTCAGTTGTTTAAAATGCGATTTTTGTTGGTTCCAATCATTTGTCATGCAGATAAAATTTGAATACAAACGTGCCGGAGTTTTCCTGTCGATCCGGTGAAGCGCATTCAGAATATATTGTCCGCAAAACATTCGACGCACAATTATGATTTGTTTGGTTTTTGGCGGAGTGCAACTATACTAAAAATCATATGAAAAACGACACACTTGGATGTGCTCTCATGAGTGGCACAATATGCGGTTTGCGATACATAGCATACATGTAGCGTAACGCGTTTTTGTTATTACTTTCGTTCATTCGTTCGTTCGTTCGTCTCGGTTTTTCACATATTTCCTCGTCATGACTTTTATGTTGTTACGTGCTGTTAAACAAGCTTGTTGTTAGCGCATGATGTGCGTTGTTGTCTTGTCAACTAACATTTTTAAAAAGTAAACACGATGAGACATTTGAATGCACTGCACACCGAATTATAAAAATCGAACACACAACCGGTCTCCGAGCTACATTAGTAACAGCAATAGTTTGGAGGCTATTTGGGCTATAGGGCTGTACCACTCCGATGAGGTATCTCTTCAACGACTAAAGTCACGAATTGTACAGAGTGACTACGATGCAAGGAGGAAAGAAAGTAGAAAAAAACACACTACAAAATATACGTTGGTTATAATCCCAGTTGAAAAACATTTTAGGAGTATTTATCCTCGTAAAATACACATATATGAAAATGATGAAATGTGTGTATGTGCGTGGTATAAACACATAGAGAGAAAGAGAGCGAAAAATAATTTTTCGTGTGTTGTAGAATCTTGTGGTGGCATGGGGATGCGAAAAATGATTGGCGTGTCTAGAATCGACTTTGGCGAGAAAACTTTGCTCTTCATTACATTCTATTCATCGGTGATGCTACGAGAGCTTCGTCGTCATTATTAAATTCGCATGCATGACAAGAAGCTTAATGTTAACTTTTTTTATTTTGCCTCTCATGCATGTTCACTCTTTTCTGCTTTCGCACTTGTTCCAAGCTCTAGGTGTGTATTTTCGTATGCCATAAATTTGTGTTTGTAGTTTTTTTACTCTCTCTCTATTTTTTGTGCTATGCACTTTGTTTGTGCATTTGCACCACATATTCACTGCTCTTGATGATGTTCACGATTTGAATTTCAGCTCTCTCCTTTTACCCATGTTCTTTTCTCGTGTTCATTGTCAAAACTCAAACCCAACCTAATATGATAATGAATCTCAACGTTCGCATTCCAATTCGACATTCCCATATCAGAATACAGACTACAGTTTGGATATTTGTTTCATGGTGATTTTATTGCACCAGTGATTTTTGTACACATACACACAATTGGTGGCAATGATCATCCGACACCCTTACACACAATCACTGATAAAATGAATAAAAGTCGCGCATTTTACGCTGTCAATGTTGGCAAAAGGGTCCACAAGCTGCCACCTGTCCATTTTCACAAATCCATTGCCCCCGTTTGACTTCTCTTGCGCTGTATCCCATTCTCTTCATAAGCTACAGGTCGCCGATTTTTTTGGCAAATTTTTCATTATATTTAGTCATTTAAAATTGCTCATATTATCGCAGAAACGCTCATACGAAACTGAGTTCAATTTCAAACGGTTTAGCGTTCGTTGGATTTTAAATCACTATGCAATCCATTTGGCCACATGGAGTAAAGAAAATTTCATACATAGAGCTTTTGGAATTATTTTTATGAAATGTGCATATGCGCAATTCAGATAAAAATAGCCAACAACCGAGATTTGGGAATTAGATGAGCAAAACTACCTGGCCAACACGCTTCGTCAGGCTTGCGGTTGTTTCTCTATATTTTAACTTGGCTTCAATTTTTGTTTGCCAAAATTTCAGCAACTTCTTTGAATTTATACGTGTAATACAGTGTACAATGTACATTTTTTATCGTTTATCCATTTTTGGAAGCAATTCATATTGAAACGTGAACAGAAAAAAAAATCTGGATGTCTTATCGCATTAGATTTACTGTATGGAATTATTTAAAAGCCAATTGTTATGGCATGAATTTTGGACCGAGACAGAAGCTTAACAACATCTGGTTATATCTAGCTCTGTGAATATCAACAATATAGCCAAAATTCTTTAATGCATACGTTTGATAAATTGAATTTCGTACATCGTTTGGATGAAGTAAAAATTTATTATTATCCATTGGTTTATACAGATAAATTTCACGTTCATGTTTTTTTTTTGCTTTTACTCTCTCTCTCTCTCTCTCTCTCTCTCTCTCTCTCTCTCGCTATACTGAGCTTTTACAAATCTTATTTAATGTTTTCTGACAATAAAAAAAAACATTTTTTCGATAAAGTTTTTATGCCGAAAATAAATTTGAATCGCTTTATTGACAACACGCTTAGATTAAGACCAGCGACGATGACGACGCATCCCAAAGGCATGACAGGCAATAGCCAGTCGAATTTTTGACGAATATGATTAATTCAACCGGGCAGTACGAAAGCTTCTTTTTAGTAGAAAAAATACATTCTTTTTTTCACTAAAAACAAAATAACTTTGTAGTAAACGTAGAGATTCTTTCATTTGTCTTTATTCAAGTAAACAACCGTTCGATATAATACTAGAATACATGATTGCTTGAATAAATAAACCATTTATAATTTTCGGTATTACTTTGTCGCGATGAAATTCGAAAATTTGTCTGATTTGCTAGAGAATTTGTTGTTTTTGGAAAATCACCCCTCCCCCCCTGAAAAATTTTCCTCGCACACTACTGGTTTGAACATAAAAGCCCCTAGAGTGAATTGAAGTGTGTTTAGGGTGAAATTCTTTTATGTTGTACTGTTGGGTCCCGAGACAAACCGATTAGGTTAGAAAAGAGAGGCGAATATTCTCAAGAGCTCAATGCGTTGTATATAGCTTAACGTTAGAGATTTCTTAGCGCCACTTTTATTTAATGAACAAAATCAATATTATTTGCCGAATATTGTTGCTTGAGCCTCTATAATTTGCATGTGCACCAATTCATTGTGTGTTGTGGTAAGTTTTTTCGATGATAGTCACACAGTGATCAAGATGGGATATATGATGGAATTAGCATGTGATAGAAAAATCATTTGAATTCAAAATCAATGAATAATTCAGCCACTGTTTTTTTATCGGCAAGCGATTCATTTGTTTTGAAAACTTTTCATACGTCTGAATTCTTTCAAAAGTATTGACTTTGATTAAGCCGGTATTTATAAGGTAATCCATCGATCTATACTTCTCTCTCTTTCGGTTCATTTGCATAGTGTTGGCGTCAGCTGAGCAATAAATTACGTCTGTACAATTCTGAAAAATTCCAAAACAAATCTAAATTGGTAAAACGAGTCTTCATTAGCGTTCATTTTAATTTGTCGGCAATACTTTCGACAGTCTGGAAAAAACCGGCCTTAGCTTTCAATTTCTCGTACCATTTTTGTTGTTGTTGTTGTTTAATTGTGCGACCGTATTGTGGTTACCAGAAAAAAAAACCATCTGAAAAATCGTTAATGGACGAAAGACGAGGGAAGAAATTGTGTAAAAATGGTCCATCCAACACGTAAAATTCGAAATGTTCCGGCATTCGTAAAAATACACGAAATTTTATTCGACGAAATGTAAAATTACCGTGAAATTTTCGACACGTGGAATTTCAATTATTGTCAAACTTGATTTGTTTGGTATTTATGCTTGGAAATTTATTCAAACTGATGAGACTTTCGAAAATGTAACTTTAAAATTAAACAATTTCGACGTATCAGTATCGGTATCGGTGTGTTAACTGACTACCTTGAATTCTTTTATAGACTAGGCTCTATTGCTTAAAGATGAATTTAAACAATGTTCGCTTCGTTGCTCTGGTACTCAATTTTGTTCATTTCGTAATGCAAATTCGTAAAGGTGAATTAATTCACCTGGTTGAAATTGATGCCACCTTTCATGTCGAAACTAAATCCAGAAAATTAAAAAATAGCACGTATATAATGGTGTGATGAATAAGTGGTTGTTTTTTTGTTTTGCTACTAAATACCTCTTTGTTGTCTCAACCACTTGTTCCGGATTACTCTTTACTCGCAGTTGTTGCTCTTTTTTTTGCAATGTTGCCCACATTTTTGGTTGATGTGAATATTTCGTTTATTTTTTTTTCTGCAGCAAATAGCGAACATTTTAAGCGTGCTATCACCACATAATTGGGTACGATAGTGTGAAATTTTTGGAATTTATTCCCTTGCAATAGCATACTCGCTGCGTAAAAGATCAGGAGAATGAGAAAAAAATTCTTTGAGGCTGCAGTTGGTAAAAAAGAGAATGAAAACAGGTAATGTGATTCAGAGTATTCGCTTTTAATTTACTCATGATATAGAAAAGACGATTGCAATTAATATTAGTTTCACTGAATAAATGGCAAACTTTTGAAAATTGACGCTTTGGTAGAGTATATAGAGTATTATATTAGAATTTTTGTTACTTACAATTATCAGTAAATATAAAACATACTCTAGTAAAAATCTTGGATTGCATAAAAAATCGGAATGTTTACTATTGCTATGCTGACGATGGTAATATGTCGACACAATGATGACTATGGCAGCTTATAGAATCCAGCATACCTATTCAATTGAAATGCAATCAATGCTGGCGTGATTTCACATAGTCATCAGTCATCGGAGAGTGCCCGATCGCCTTTTCCATTATTTTTTTTTTGTTGCTATTTGAAATCGATTTATGATTTTCGTGAGCGTGAAAACTACAAATGCGGGTAATAAGGATTAAGTACAAACACCACCGCGAAAGTAAAACTCGGATGACTAAAGGTGAACTCTCGTTTCTCGGCCTTTCATCCGAATCAAAATCACCGACAAGTAAATAAAATGCTCAAGAACAGAAGCATCAACGATATTATTAATCCAACCGCATTTTATTGCACATTCTTTTTTGTTATTTACCGCGATTATATTGTGATCGAAACGTGATTTTTCACCCGACATGCATATTTATTTAATATATAAAATCGTTATCCCTGATTATATTAATGATATATGGACGCTGGCGTAGATTATACCATCTTGGAGGGCGAAATATTCAGTCTTCTTTGTTCCATTTTGATTTTATTTACATTACATTGGAGAGCTACGCTATCGTATATGATTATTCTGTTAGAATTGTGATTTTTTCGTTTCATTCATGTTTTGTTACCCATTTTTATGTTAAAAATATATTGATTACTAATCTAATTAAATAATTTAAAACACCTTAAGTTGAGTTCACAATATGAAGAAATTTATTTGATGAATTTCTAAAAAACTTTTGTATGCATTTCGACAAAATTTATTTGTCATCTTCAGCAACACGTAAAAGAGAACAAAGAGATAAGGTGTTTTAAATTATTTAATTAGATTATTTATCGGAGTTTCACGTTTTACGTTCATTCCACAAACAATATTTTTTTATATTGATTACATTTATGTGGAGGTGAAAAGTGCTTCAACATCTACATCGGTTAAATCACATTTGTACCGAATATTTTGTAATTTGTAATGCAGTTCACTATACTTCAAATTACATAAGTTAAGATTTCGGAAAACATTTTTGGTACCGAATTGAATTGAATTCATATTATTGTTATGGGTTTGACAATATAATTCAGAAATGTTTGGCACGAAACAAACGAAGGACACGAAACAGTAACACACGATTATCAAATTAATTATTATAATAATTAATATTGGTTATTTGCTTTGATGGGCCTATGTGCTTAGAACGTTGTTTGCATAATAATTAATAGTTTATCATGTTATTACAGTGAACCCATACAATCTATCATGCAACAAAATATCACATCTGTTTTTATAGTATACACCCATGGCACAGTATGGTGTACAACAATTAATTGGAGTTGTTGAAGCAATTTTTTATTTGTTTACTAACTTGCAAATGTCGCCATTGAATTCATTTTTTTAAAAACTATAACAGACAATCAATTCAGTTTTTTGAAATATACTCGTCGAAATGAACAAATTAAATTAAATCGCGATAGTAATTTTCGAGATAATATGCGACTTGCAATGGTGTGTTCAGCAAAACTTGCTACCTCCCATTTTGTTCCCAATAAATACCAAGTAACAACAGGAAATTATTTCCGTCGGCAGATTTTTTTCAATTAAAAGCAAAAATGAGAAAAAAGAAGCTTCGTATTAACGTTCGATTAACCTATTGCGGTAAAGAAGGTCCAGAGCTCTTATGCTTCAATCCATATAAAATACACGATTTATACACCAGAATTCATAGACTCTAAGGAGTAAAAAATTATATTGGCATTACAGCCCCTGGGACTTTGGGTTGAAATCTATATTCTATTAATGTTAAAATTCTCCATTCGCATTTAATTAACATTCAAAGCTTCAGTCCAATAAAAGCAGTTCACAATGTAGAATAAATGTGAGTGGAGCAGGTCATGGTACAAAAAACGGGTATAATATCACAGTGGTTCTTTTCTATATTCTATTAATGTCAGCCGGTGTATATTTGTATGAGATTGGAGACTTTTTTTTGCGAATCTCGCTAATGAGCGCCATCTGATTTTAGTGTGAATTAGATGCAAAAACTGAATTTAATTCTGTAGCATTGAAATGAAAAAGTGAAAAAACAACAACAATAGCACGGCCACACAGAGCTGTACATCTATGCGTGCTGATGCATACATACACATATACGCTTTCTTCATTCTTTCATTCCATTGCTATACGTATCTCACTGGTCAACAGATCTATGTAGCCATGTTACTGTTGTTGTTTTTTTTCTCTTTTTCGATTCAATTCATTGTAACTAAATTGAGTTCAACTATGGAATACAAGATGGCACAGATGAGGGGAATTCGCATTTTGTCTCTTCATAGGCTTAGCCGGTTGATTAATGTTAAAATTCTCCATTGTTGGCTTATTGAAAAGACATCCTTGTCGCCTTGAGCATGAATAATTTTCGAAAGATACACACACAAAGATATCATGCAATGAAAACTAGATGGCTTGTCGTATAAAATTCGAAAATAGTTGACACTCCGTATAAAATTGTATTTTTCCATCTAATTTCATACAAAATATCGTTTTTGTGTATTCTCTTTTATGCGGATCTTCTTCAAAGCATAAACGAAGAAGAACCCCGCACAAAAGAGAATACACAAAAACGATGTTTGGTATGAAATTAGATGGACAAAAACAATTTTATACGGAGTGTCAACTAGTTCCAAATTTTATACGACAAGTCATCTAGTTTTCATTGTTTTACTTATCTGTGTGTAGATGGTTAATTTTAGCAACATAGCTATGTTCAGTATAACCAAAATGTTCTCCAAAAAATATTAATTAGGTGAACTAATTTATAATTGGAACAATTAAAATTTCAATCATTCAAATCGCTATAGCGACCATGATGACTATAGTAGTCATGGTAAAATTATATATTTGTTCTGGTTGTTATGAATTAGCGAAGCAAAATTGCACATAATACTGATTTAAACCGTGCGATATATTCTAAACACCAATTTCAAATGGTACTTCGAGGTGGATTCGCATTTATGCGTGTATTTGTATGCCATTATAATGGCAAACTTATTCATTAACAAACTAATTGGTGAATGTGATTGTGAATTGATTTATTACAGTTAAAGTATTACCAATTTGGTTTATGCATATAGATCACATCGATGATATCCATAACATGTATATTGTACATACATAATCCGTTTGTATTTGGATAGAATTAAGTTGAGGATTGACGGAAGAGACTTTGATTCTAATTAATAACAAGGATCTATGACAACCGAGGCTAAAAGTTATCGCACGATATCTATGCAAGAGACCGAACTGAAGTGAGACGCAATTTTAAAGGATAAATGACAAATTCCATTTTCGCAAACTGTCACAAACCATAAAAAATACATCAACCAAACGCATGCAAACAATGTGTGTACGTATGTAATACATTCAGTGGCTGAGGCATGCGAATGGGCATAGCAAAGTAGTTGTGTTAATTAGAATGGTGGCGTGTGCAATATTCATGAAAAGCCATTTCTACTAAAACCAATTAAAATTTATTTAAAGCCAACCGTACAATTTGCGGCTGATGTTAAATAGTCACAAACATACATAGCACCAAAAAGTTGATATCGATATGATTTTTTTGTACGTATGTTTGTGTCTTACACTAAGAAGAGTTTGTTACGTGCATTTTAATTTGTCTCTTTCTCTTTCTCTGTTTGTTTGTTTTTGGCATAACTCAAGCAAGGTATAAGCTATAAATTTGAAAACAATTTTTTCCGGATTCCTACGATTTTGATTAACATTAGAAATATTATTTAAATTCCACCATTTTATACATCGATACATCAAGCATTACTTCCAATTTATTCCATCAAGCATTACTTTATTCAGGGATGGTATTCGACAAGACTTTTTGGAACGTGTATGTAGTCTACGTCGAAAACTCTAGTCTACATTTTCGACGTCGAAAACCTCATTTTTGTCGAAAACTCCTAAAACTTTGAAAATATTTAAAATGAAACACTTGAATGACATTTTTTTAAAGGAAGAAAGAGAAAAAATAACATGTTTGCCGGTTTTGTTTTGCTAGGAGCAATTTCAAAATGTCAGTATGCGTTTATTTGCACAAATAAGATGTTGAATTTGTAAATTTGTTGAGGTTGATCGATTTTTCACGAATCCATGCTGATTATGGTTGATTTTTCCATTGACAAATGTGTCGATTTTGCCATAAACTACCATTTCGAATAGTTTCGCAATCGTTGGCCGGTAATTCGATGCATTCCTTTTTTACCAGATTTAAGTATTGGTACTATTCTAGAATTTTTCATTGAAGCCGGAACACATCCTTGATTCAATGACTTACAGAATAGCACGGTCAACGGTTTTGTCAATGAGTGCGCACAAAAATCTAAAGAAATCACAAAAACTGTGTATATCATATGGGAGATAAAGTATGATATCGTTCAAAAAAAAAAAAAAATTCACAAAAAAAAAACATTCTCAAAGTTTGAAGGGATTTTAACGAAAGTTAATGGTACCATACAACATTTTTGAGCCAAAATCGAATGAAAAATTCACAGAATTCAAATATAAATCTACATTTTTTGTATTGTTCTATTTAAAATCCATTTATTTTTCTATTTGCTGTTTTTTTTTTTTTCGACAAATTGATGTAGACTACTTGATTTTGCTTATGTACTCTACCATAGATTTTCGACATGTCAAAAATGTCGAAAATTCGACAGAGTTTTCGACATAACATCCCTGATTGGCAGTGTATCTATTTTTATTAATGCAAAGAAAAAAATACAGGGGGAGGAAAATTTTTTAAGCCTGACCTATAGACGGCACTAGTTACAAATTGTTCTTGTGCTGTAATTGACGTACGAACTGTCAATAGTATTGCAGAAAAAAATTGAGTTGATATCTGTCGTCATTTGTTTTCAACAGCATTGCATACACAGAAACAAATAACCGAGTACGCTTACTCGCACTCGCGGTGTTAGCAGAGAGTCTACCATTCAAAATGAGTTACGCACTCTATTTTACTCAATTTTTGGTGTTAATTTCATCCAAGTAAACACATCATAGTGAAAGAAGAAATACATGTGAAGTCAAAGCCGCATGCGTTCAAATTGAAATTAAAAAAAAAAAAAATAGAGTAAAATAGAGTACGTAACTCATTTTGAAGGGTAGACTCTCTGCTAACACCGCAAGTGTGAGTAAGCGTACTCGGATATTTGTTTCTGTGTATGCAATGCTGTTGAAAACAAACGACGACAGATATCAACTCAATTTTTATTCCAAGTAACCTCGATATTTTTGAAAAAATGGATAAAATCGAATATCGTGCGGTGATTAAGTTTCTCACAAAAGAAGGTTTGACATCAAAAGATATCAATGATCGCTTGCGTGCTGTTTATGGGGTCCTTGCCGTGCTGTTTCTCCATCGTATGCCACAGAAAAACTATGGGCAAAACAATCCAAGTGGGGTAAAGAATCATGTCGCAAAATAGGGTGTATAAGTGATACAAACAGTTCAAAGAAGGCAGAGAACGTGTTGAAGACGAACATCGGCCGGGAAGACCATCAACATCAACTGATGAGAAACAGGTCAAGCAAATCAAAGATCTTGTGCTCAAAAATCGTCGATTAACGTCTAGAAACCTTGTCGATATTGTTGGCATTTCAAAAGGATCGATTCGAACAATTTTGAAAGACCATTTAGGCCTCAGACGTTGTGCTGCTCGATTAGTTCCAAAATCATTGAATTTCTTTGAAAAAGAGAGACGTGTTAATGTGTGCCAAGAAATGATTTCTGACTATCAATCGGCCATGAAATGCATCATTACGGGAGATGAGACTTGGATTTATGCATACGACCCCGAAACTGCCGATCAGTCGAGCGAATATCGTGCCAAAGGCGAATCAAAGCCAAAAAAACCACGACAAAGCAAGTCCAATCTCAAGGTTATGTTAACAGTTTTCTTCGATTATCGTAGTGTGGTGCATTCGGAATTTCTTCCAACTGGCCAAACTGTTAACAAGGAATATTATTTGGGTGTTATGCGCCGTTTGCGTGAAGCAATTCGAAAAAAGCGGCCGGAATTATAGACAGACAACTCGTGGTTTTTGAAGAATAAATAAAGAAATCGATTTTGAAGAATAAATAAAGAGTTTATATTTTATTAATAAATTACCGGTATTTTTTGTCCACAATAGTACTCTGTGAGCTCACTTAGACTATATGACAATATGTTACTTAGACTATATGACAATATGTGACAAATGAAGAAAATATTTAAAAAAAAATTTCTTCGATTTACAAAAACTACTCTATTTTCTGTATCACCTGGTGAAATGAGAATAAAAAAATCACATTCCTTATCATCCAAATCTTGATTTGGATTTCTTCACACTGCAATTATGTTCCATAAGAGACTGTATAAAATGCAAAACTATAGCACAGCTAGCGCCACTACGGACAACTATGGAGTTCTAGTCAGTTGTTTGTAACTGAGCAAAAGTCTTTTCACTAGTTGGCGGCAACTTAGTATAGATTACATTGAATTCCGTCGTGGCGCTAGCTGTGTGACACTTTGAGCATAATTTCGGTACGGATTTCTTTTAATGTTTGAGTGCTCTAATACCGAGTCTCCGAGAGTTTCATATAAACTTTCCATGTGATACCTATTGAATAGTAAGCGAATACCAATCGTGATTGAATCAATAGGCGTCATTTGGCTATTGCAAGGCGAGTTTATATGAAACTCTCGGAGACTCGGTATAGTGCACTCAAAGAGTAAAAAACAACAGATTTTTTTTCTCAATTCTTATACATAACTTAATGGTCTATTTTATTTGGTGTGATCAGAACGTAGAAATTTGCTATCTCTATCTCGCAAATCGTCCATTACCCGTCTCTATGCGAGCTGTTTTTAAATGAGTTTGGTTCAAAACTGAATTCTTATCACAAAATGGAAAACGACTAACAACATCTTTGAGTTCTTTCCTTTGATCCTCATTTAGTTCGTGTGGCTGTTCAACATTAATACATTTAGGCGGAAGCATATCGGCTTCAAAATCTTCTTTGATTTGAGTCTCGTTTGGGTCATTGTCGGGTTTTACTCCATCGACTTTTATCACCTCAATGCCAAAAGTATTATCAACAAAACACGGTTTTATGCGATAAGCATTCTAAAAATCAATGCCTAAAATTAATTCAGCGGGACATTCTTTTACAATAAGTGAAGGAATGGTTCGTTTAATGCCTCTAACATAAAAAGGTACCTCCATATAACCAAAAACAGGATGTGACGTCCCGTCAGCCGTGGTTATATGTATATTACATGGTTTCAACTTAACTCCAATTTCTTTTAATTTTAAATACATAGACCATCCAATAATAGTGGTCATAGCTCCACTATCCAATAGCCCCTTGAACTTTAAACCATACGTTTGAATGAATAAATATGGTCTACCGTCAGCTTTCAAATTAATACGAGCCTTGGCGATGCTCAAGAATTTACGTGGAAGGGTTTCGATAGTGTTTATTCTACTATGAGCTTTTCGTCGCTTACCTCCACATCCGCGTAAGCGACGAATTTGGAGTTTTTTGAATGGTTATGACAAGAGCATTTGGGTGCCAATACACCATCTCGACCACACCGGAAGCAAAATATCCTAGTAATGGCCTTATCGCAATCGAAAAATCGGTGCTCGTTTGATTTACAATTAAAACAAGCTCCTTTATATGCGACCTTATCGGTTTCATCACTACTCTTTGTCAATACCACCTCGGATTTACCCGGATTCGTGTTTTGTTTTACATAATTTCTTGGTTGAAGGTTTCTAAACCTCTGATTATTACCAATAGCACAGCATTCAGCTGTCTCAGAACTCGAATCGACTTGTTCATATGATTCATAACCATCTAATCCATTTTCATAAAAAATCTGATTAGAATCCGCTTCAATAACGTTCACAGTTCTTCTGGGAAAATATGGTCGGAAATTTTCATTTGATTTAGCCATAGAGGCTTTCACTTCCGTTTTATTTCTTAATTCATCGGCCATTTCGGCCGTTCGGAGATGACATGACGTTTCTTGAACGCTTTCCCATTTACGACCAATGACTCTTTCTCTCAATTTGTCGTGAAGACCGTTTTGAATAATAGAAATCCGCTCTTGCTCGTCATAAACGTCTAGCGAATCAAAATCGCGCAATACCGAAGCTATATAATCCATAGCTCTTTCGTCCTTTCCTTGACGTTTTTTAGCTCTTTCAGTTCTGGTCAATTTTTGAATCGTGTTCGGTATTGAACATACCATTCATACCATTCATACACACTACCCTTAATGAGTAAATGGAACTTTCTATGGATTTCTCCATATGATACTCCCTCCGCGGAACAATACAAATCTAATTTCTTAAGAAATGCACGCACATCTCGTTCCTCGGCTATTTTTGAATTCGAGTCGGCTGAAAAATGCCAGTTCAATTTATGTATAGGTAAGCCACGATGATTCGAACTGAATTGACTCATGTCTCCGAAACTGTTTACTTGTCCGGGGCTAAATTCATTGAATAAACGATTTCCTTGCCCCACTCGGTTATATGTATTGTACCGATTGTATGCACGAGTATCAGTTACATGCAATATACCGAGGTGACTATTTTCCAACTCACTCACTTTCTCTGTTGAGGAATTTAGTGCCGTTAATATTTGGTGTACAGTCGATTGATTTTGACCATTTTCTCTCACTTGTTCGTTCACATCATTATGGTTGGTCACACCTTGTGCACCAGTCTGATTTGCATCCGTCTGTGCTTCAATAAGTGGCACCCCCCTCGCTAATATGCGAAATATTAGAAACATTTGCCGGAATAAAATCGCTGAAGGCGCTATAAAAATATTTAGTTCAAATTAATTTCAATAGATGGCGCTGAAGGCGGCAGAAAAATATATTCAATAGGTGGCGCTTAAAGCGCAATGAGTTCTCTTGTAAAGTAGATGAAAAAGGAACAACTATTAACAGATTGTAAGCATGAACGACGATAGATGGCGTTGACGAATTTTGGCTATTTATTCTAAGAGACACAAAAAATTGACAGATTTCAAAACTTTATGACATCGGCGGCCTGTATCTTTACTTTTTTCGAAAAGTTTCAAGGGACTTTCGCTTGATGGCGCTAAATGAGAAATGAAATGGCCGAGGCTTCGCCCTATGACATATTTCGGGAGAAAGATCAAATACTACCGCGGCTTCCCACACAAATCTAAATTCATGCACTTTATTGCTATCTTGTGTGAATTAAATGTGCTGTCGTCAAGCGTCCAGCATACAAAAATTAACTGTCGACTGTGCGTCCAGTATCTTGGTCTGCATAGAGGCCCAAGAGAAGAACTTGATCGGTGAACGTCGCAAGAAGAACTGATTTTTACTGTCAAGCGCTCAGCCTTTTATACTCTTGGGTTTGCGTAAAGAAAATGAGAGGAAGAGAGAACGAACTAAGCTGTTTGAGTGAGCGCTTGTGTAATGGTATGGCGAGCTATTGGACGTTTGAGTCGACGTATTTGTGTGTATGCGTGTGAATGGTCAAAGGAGAGAGTGAGCGCGCGACTACGTACATGCAAAGTGAGTGCATTGAGTAAGGTCATGGTTAAGACCGACGGTGCTGTGTGCCATATAATTTAAATGAGCAACGTACATGCTTAGCGAGGGGAATGCTTGAACTGTGTGATTGTGCGCGTGTATGCATGAAGTGAATGAAGGGGAAACGACTAGCATGCTATCGTTGTTGTGGTTTTTGAGAGTACATGTGCTCACTGCATGACCAAATGAATTTTGGCATTTCTGAGAATTGGCTACACTTTTGATTAGAATAAATTCACTTTTTTGTACTTACTTTTGCGTGTTGTTTGCCACTATTTATTCACTATTTTTTGTTAATTGTCTTGTTTTTAATCTATTTTGCATGCACTTAATTTTAGCCACCTTTTCTTTTAATTTTAGTTTGTAAGTATTTATGTTAATTTATTGTTTTCGCTTTGTTTGGTCCATGCGCGTGCTGCTTCTATTGGGTTTCTAATCGGAACTGTCATTATTGATGTTGTGGTTTGACAATTGCATGCTTGTCAAACTTTCTTTCAAATAATTTTGACCGTTAAACTGAATTGGGATAAAATTGACTGTGATAAATGGCTGTGATAGTTTTTAATCTAGTTTCTAAGTTTTTATGTAATACATTTTTATTATTTTAATGCATGCATCCAAACAGTGTTTATCAAAGAAACTATATAACAAACATTCATAAACAAAAAACTTAACAAACTTAACGAAAAATGGGATCATACATGACGCTAACGTTACTAGATTCCAAACTTCTTATATTAACACAATTTTTAGAATTTTTTATAATAATAATAATAATATTTATTCACCGCCAAAAACTGGCTGAATCTTCTTTGAGTGTGTACATTGATTTTTATACATTTATGGTGGGAAAAAGGTTTAATCATTAATGTGTGCACATCTGATCACCGTTAAAAACCACATCTTTTCAAAATTTAGAACAGAAAACATTTTTTGAAAATGGAGAGAATATCATAGATATATAAATAAATAAATAATTGAAATATTCAATAGTTAATATTCAAATTGCACCCGAATACAATGAGTCAAAAAAAAAAAAATAAATATAGGGAAAAAAAATATCACATTAATTCGTTAAAGAAAACAGTATTATGATTAGATATCATTGACAACTTTAAAAAATGTTCATCGCTTAAGGCTAAAAGTTGATTTTTGAATGTTGATCTCTTTGGTTGCGTTGAGAATAGTTCTTGTACTTTGTTTGACATTTTGCACATTTGATTGATTGGTACCGATGGATTTATTCTCAAGAGTTTGTCGTTAATTTTGAAAGATTCCACATTTCGTAAATTTCGTTCGTTTTGATTGAGAGAGATTTCTGCTTTAAGTGATGGGCAATGAATGTTATTATGCAGTAAGTCAAATATGTATAAAACTGATGCATTTATGCGGCGCCTTTGAAGTGACTGCATATTGAGTTTGCCTAGACGGGTGCTGTACGATGAAATTTTAAAGTTATTTGAAATGTTTGGATACTCCTTGAGCGCAAACATTGTGAATTGACGCAGGCACGATTCAATTTTGTTCATGTGTATAGCATGATATGGAAGCCATACCAAACTGCCATATTTCAAGATTGATTGTACAAGGGCACAATACAATGATTTTAAAGTATGGACATCAGGAATATCGTAGCAAAATCTTTTGACAAAACCAAGTGCTGATGTCGCTTTGGCCACCATTGAATCGATGTGTTTGACAAAGTTGAGTTTATTGTCAAAGATGATTCCTAAGTCCCTTTGTTCATTCACTCTTTTAAAGATGTGACTGCCGTAACAGTAAGAGTTAACGATTTGCTCTCTCCTTTTCGATATCGACATAATGGAGCATTTATCCAGGTTCAAATGTAGTTTGTTTGTATCGCACCACAGTTTCAGTTTGTCGATTGTTGATTGTAGTTTGGTTGCGTCGTCTAAGTTAGCGACAGATGTTGCCAATTTCAAGTCGTCAGCAAACAGAGAGATAAAAATATCATCATCTTTGATGGCACTCACAATGTCATTGATGAACAATAAAAATAGCGTAGGACCCAAGTGGCTTCCTTGTGGTACCCCAGAGTTTACCACAAACTCACTCGACTCCATCTGACCATATTTGACAAATTGACGACGATTTGACAGATACGATTTAATCCATTCGATCAAGTTTGGCGGCAGATTGAATTTGAATAATTTTGCTATCAGAAAGGAATGGTCAACAATGTCGAAGGCCTTGCTGAAATCCGTATAAAGCACTTCAATTTGCTTATCGTCCTTCAATTCTTTTATGGAATAATGCAAAAATTCCAGTAGGTTTGATGAAGTTGAACGACCTTTCATAAAACCGTGTTGTTGAGGTACGATTTTATCTGCCACCATTTTGCTGAGCTCCCGATTGATCAGATACTCAAAAAATTTGGCTATCGTTGGCAATTTGGCGATGCAGCGATAGTTTTCAACGTTAGAACGCGATCCTTTCTTGAAGATTGGTCCGACGCTGTAACGCTTCCATTTGGTGGGAAAATGTCCAGACGAAAGTGATTCATTGAAAATCGTTGAGCACAATTTTTCAGAAGAATTGGATGAATCCCATCAGGACCGGCACCTTTCTTTGAGTCTAATTTCAGCAGCTCATCGAAAACGGAATATTCGTTAAGTTTGAATTGATCCACGTTTGAATTTGTTTGAGTTTGGATTAGAGCTGTATTTTGAAATTGTGAAGGTTGAATCAAGAAGTTATTTTTGAAAAATGTTGCAAACATTTCTGCTTGCTCCTTTTTGTCAACCGATGATATGTCTCCAAAATTCAGCAATTTCGGATCGCAGTCACTATTTTTCTTAGTGTTGACAAAGCGCCAGAATGATGATGAATTTGACTTTAACGAAGAAGTCATTTTGTCGACATAATTGTTGTAAAGTTCCGTGTTTAGTTTGGTGTAATTGTCGAGAACATGCAGATAATTTGAGTTATCACCAGTTATTTTCGATCTTTTCCACTCCTTGTTCTTTTTGTTTTTGAATGATTGCAGTTGCTTATTTTTCCACGGACATTTCGATTGAACTTTTTTTGTCTGAGTGGGCACGTGTTTGCTGATCGCATCGTTGAGTATTTGGTGTAAAATATCAACCTTTTCGTCAAGGGATTTATTTGAGAAGCGATGAGAGAAGTCGATTTCAGCAAAGTACCTGTTCATCGCAATGTAGTCGGCTTTAAAAAAGCTTCGAGTTGAAATTTGCTCTTCATTAACGTCGTTTATGTGCCATTCATACGTCAGTAGAATTGGTGGATGGTATTGTTCATCAATGGCAGACAAGGGCGGCGGGCAAGACACTTCAACATTCAAAAAATCGTTTGTGAAGACCAAATCCAGGAGTCTATCACTGGCATTGCGAATGGAATTGATTTGGTATACACCATTTGCTGTGATGCCTTCAATAAAATCGGCCGCATGTTGAGGAGTGATGCAAGTTGGGATGAGAACATTATGTTCAGCATCATCTGTAATCCAATTGATCAGGGGAAGATTGAAATCACCCATAATAATGATGGTATCATTTGGATTTGATGGAATATGGTTATTTGCGGACAAGTGGCTTTGAAAAATATCCGGCTGTGAATGAGGTGGAATATAAGCCACATAAATGAAGACATTGAATTTTGCATTGATGTTGACCTTAACGCAAACATATTCTAATTGACTTGCATTATCGAGTACAATGTTGATGGATGTCAGTTTAGAGCTAACTGCGATGAGAACACCACCACCACGACTCAACAGTGAACCAGTCTCGTAACGATCTTTGCGATAGACATGGTAAGAATTGTCAATGAATTCTGACGAAAAATGTGATTTATTCAGCCACGTTTCCGTTAAAACGACGATCGAATGCGAAAATAATGTGGAGTTTCCAAAGAATTGTTTTGATTTGGTGCGAAGGCCACGAACATTTTGATAGTAGATATCATTGCTCACCAAAGTTGATTGAGATTGAGCTTGAATTTTGTCGTCGATAGTTTGAATTTGAGTTAAAACCGATTGAGGAGACTGCTCAATTGATTCACCATTTGATTCAATAGCCCGAGCTCTTTTGGACTCATAAAATGATTGCCCCGATGATGTGAATGATTTTGGTTTTGTTGTGCTGTGTGGCGGAAACGTTGCCTTATTGGCTGTGCATTTGATTGGGCCCAGATGTTTTTTTGATTTGAGTTTGAAATGCCGTTGGAATATTTATTTTGATCATTTCTACTAACCTTAGAGTTTGAAGTGTATTTTTTTTGCTTTTTGACGAAATGCTGCCTATTACTTTTCCGCACACACCTAGTGTGTAAGGTAAAGTATTGGAATCGGTCGAAAAATTAACACCCATAAAAAATGTGTTTTGTGGGTGTTTTTGGGGCCAGGGAACACGAATCTAGCGTTTTTTCGATGTCCGAATGTATGTGCGTACCCTGTACCCTGTACCCTGTACCCTGTACCCTGTACCCTGTACGCTGTACCCTGTACGCAAAAATTTGTTAACACGATAACTTTCAAACAAGAAAAGTAATTCAAAATCTGACTTCACAGGATGATTGGGGGTGCCGAGGAATAGAAACCATTAGATTTTGAGCGACTTTGGTTGACAGGGTAAAGTGTCATGTCTGGTGTGATGCCCATGTCCAATTTAGGGTGTTTCCACAAGAAAAATATTAAAAAGTGGCTATTATCATTTTGAAGAGCGCTAAATTCTGTATAAGATGATTTTATTTTTGATGCTGATTGGTCGCCGATGTCACTTCCTGGACTAAAAACACATTTATAAATTGATTCCATGTTACATTCACGCCAAAATCTGTAATTGATGAAATTATAAGATTGAACTAAATTAAAAACACTCAAAATAATTTTAATATCAAATTAATTGCTTAAATATTAATAAAAGTAACACAAAAACTCACAATTTTACCACAATAAACCAAACAATGCAAATTCGCCAATTCATTTGACAGAATGACATTTGAAGCGTGATTCGCTCACGCATGACAAATGACAGGTTATGTGTCAAATGAATTGGCGATTTTGCATTATTTTGGTATATTGTGGTAAAATTGTTAGTTTTTGTGTTACTTTTTTAATATTTAAGCAATAATATTGATATTAAAATTATTTTTTATGTTTTTAATTTTGTTCAATCTTATAATTTCATTAATTACAGATTCTGGCGTGAATGCGACATGAAATCAATTTTCAAATATGTTTTTAGTTCAGGAAGTGACATCGGCGACCAATCAGCATCGAAAATCAAATAATCTTATACAGAATTTCACGCTCTTCAAAATGATACTAGCCACTTTTTAATATTTTCCATTTGGAAACACCCTAATGTCCATCCATGGGAAAAATTCAATTTTTCTTCCAAAAGTGATATTTAATGTATTCTTAAACACTCAAAAATGTGTCTTGGGGGGTTTTTGGGTACGAGGAAACCGAATATGACGTTAGTTTTGCGATACAATTCATTTTCGACACACTTTTTATACGAAAAATTCAAAAAATTTGGATTTTTGTATGGAAGCCATACCTGTATGATATCGTAATGAGCTGAAACTTTGCACAGGTTATTTTTATCACACATAAATACCATTCCAAGAGTTTGAAGACATTTCAACGAATATTAGGGGCACCTCCCGAACAAAATTTTGGATTTTTCGCTCTTAATATGCATTGAAATTTCTTCAAACTTTCAGAATGTTAACTTTTTGTGAAAAAAATAACCTCTGCAAATTTTCACATGATTACGATATCATATAGGCATGGCTCCGATACAAAAATTCCCATCTTTAGTAGTTTTTGTAAGAAAAGTGCTTCGAAAATTATTTTTATCTAAAACTTATGTCAGATTTAGTTTTCTCGTGAATTATTTGAGTAAAAGATTTGTAATAAATGCATGTCGTGGATCACAGTGCGGAAAAGTTCATCTTACGGATGTAAGACATTTTATTTTTGGATCAAAATCATATAAATTGTGGTTCATAATGGGGAAAAGTCAATTTTTGGTTTTTGGCCAATTTGGCAACCCCCACATGAAATTTTTAAGTCGCAATTGGCACCATTTGAGAGCTTACTTTAAGACCTTTCTAACGAAGATGCATATGTCTTGGTTATGTCAAGTCTAGGTCGCACAGCGACCGTATGAAATAATGGCCATTTTTGCATGACCTTTTGCATAGTTTGCCATTTATACTAACATTTTTGTAGATTTCTTTTAATTTCATTTGTGACTAATCGCATGCACTTCTCCCGACGATAGTCCACCTTCTCGCCTGGTGAGAGGGGACATAAAATTCGGTATTTTATCGATCTTATGCGAGGAAACTATCAAACATGTAGTTATTTGTGGTTATAATTTCATATTTCATACATCTAGACATTTTTGTGAAAATTCGAATTTCGGTACATTTGGCCGATTTTTGGTGGAATAGCCATCCAAAACGGTCGATATTTTATTCAATTTTGTTTGGCTAGTCACAGAGCATATCTACAGAGTCATTGGAGTACATTTTGGCCCATAAAATACTTCAAATGTTAAAATTAAAATGTTAAATGTTTGTCCTTTTTGGCCATTTTTGGCCATATTCGCACTATCAAAGGCCATACATATCATGAAGACAAGAATTTTCGGGGATATAAGCTATGCGGCATTTTATAGCTTAGACTTGGGCCTAAAAATCGGTGAAATTTTCAAGTGACCATGAAAGGCTAGTTTTCGAGCTAATGACCATTATGTGTCAGGCCAAACGGTAACTTTTTGGTTTTTGGCCAATTTGGCCACTCCAACTTGAAATTTTTGGACCGCAAATGGCTTTATTCGATAGCTCACTTCAAGACCTTTCCAATGTTATGCATATGTCTGGGAGGGTGTCAAGTCATGGCGCTTCGGTGACCATAGGGAAAAAAGTCGAAAAGTGACTTTTAGAGGCCGGCCATGGCCAACATGGCGGCCATATCGAAAAGTGCCGGTACAAAAAAGTCTTAGTTTTTTGTGTACTTTAATCACAGAAAGTTTCAAAAAGATTAAAAACAACTACGCAAAATTGCGCACAGACAGATATACCAAATATTTTTTATTGGAAAATCATAAGAAATTTTTAAAATGCTGAATTTTTCGAACGAATTGATCGATTTTGACGGTTAGGGGGTCGTTGGAAAGATATCAAGCTCTAGAATCCGAATATCGATGTTTCAGGGGTCGACGACCTCATTTAGTGCCATCTATGGCCGCAGGACTGAATTTTGACCCTTTTCTTGAAAGGACCATATTTTGAAGACAGTTGAACCGATTTTCGAACTTTTATATTTTTTCTTGATCTATGGCCCAAGGGCTTTCCAACCATACATCAATCGCGGCTTAAGGCCTTCCAGGCTAGAATTTGGAAATTACGTGTATATAAAGCAAGTCGACTTTTCAACACACTAAGGTGGTTTCGCACTCGCGCGTACTGCCGTCCGCTGTGATTTAACTCAATATGATATGTATTTATTTTGGATCAGTTCGCAAATTACAACAAAATGATGTATTTTTTTAAACGCATTTAATGCTCATTAATGTTGTCTGTCGGCACTGAAAGAAAAGCAAACTAAAGACATACCATTTTTGTGAAATATCGTACAATTCATCTCTTTCGCTCTATGGAATTTTTAGCATTCGATTATGAAACATTTGGCTTAACGAATACGATGCTCACATCATCCAATTACACGCACATATCACCCTATTGTTTTCCATCTGTTCCATTTTGTAGAAGAGGAACAGGGGTTTTTTTGCTTATTTATTATGCGGCAAAAGCAACAACTCAACATCACGTATAGCCCAAATTTGTATCGATAAGAATAAAATATCTATAAATTATTTGTGCTAAAGCGTTTTCCACCATTTGCCAGTTAGTAATAATGAGAGGGAATCATCGGCTCTCCATTTTTAGTGGGCAGCTTAATGTAACGAATTACAAAGTAAATAACAGAACAACAGTGGCAGCAGTAGCAACAAACTCGATAAATAGACAGAATAAAAAAAAAACACAACACAAAAGAGACAGATCAAGGCTACAATCCAAAATGAACTATGAAAATTAGAAGAAAAAAAAACACGATTCGAGAGAAGGAGAGACAAAACGCTAAAAATATATCAAATTCAAATGTATTGCACGAAATTTAAATAAATGGCATCGGCACGATGAGCATAGAATGATGAAAATACCATACCAAAAAATGTTACTCATAAAATATATCCAAATTTCGCAATGATGCCTACCAAAATCGCCAATTGAAAGAGCGTAACACATCACCGCATTTAAAAAAAATCAAGTACTTCAATTTTCAATAACAGAAAGAAAGAGTTGTACCTTCAGAGATCAGACAGAAAAGGAAAGAGAGAGAGAGAGAGAGAGAGAGAAAGAGAGATGAAAATGTGTTTGAAAATCAGAAATTGGCCGTTAGTGTTTGAGTAAAATCGGTATCGTGAATGAAAAGTGATGTTATACATTTCGCCAGTAAATAAAGCACTTTATGCAGACGAGGATATTGACTGTGTTAAACAAATATACTATCATTGCGATGATAAAGAGATGTGGTTGTACTTCATCGGCGTGCATTTTACTTCATGAATAAATTTTGCTTACTTACCATTCGTTTTTTTTCAGCTCACATTTTCTCCTCCATTGTTGACGGTTGGTTTTGGTACGCTGATTTGATGGTTTAGGCAAGCAAGTGAAAATACATTTCATATTATTATATATTTTTAGTGTTGAAAATGTTGTCGGGCCGAAGACGAGACGATATAACATTCAATTGAGAGTGTTTATGTATTAGGAATGTTGAAGCTCGATCTAAAAGAAGACTAATATCAGCTCATTTGTTTTCATTATTCTTTAAGCGATTCCCAATCCCCGTCCCGGTGTAAGATTTACAGTAATGCTTTTCATTCGACGATTTTCTTTAGTCATGTCCTTCGAAAGATGTAATACATATACATGTAGAACTTATAGTTTTAACTTTCATGTTTTCATTCATTCCGTCAAAGTGCTCACGAGTTCCGTTTTTAATTCGTTGAGTGTCAAAAGACGAAATGCTTTAAAATTACATCGACTCATTTCAGACTGAATTATTATTCTCTTCATTTTTAACATCCATTTATAATCCAAACGAAATAGTTCCAATCCAGCTCATTTCTCATTACATTTTTCTCAATTCATTTTTGAATATGTTCAAAGAGCCAGAGAGAAGAGAGCACCGAAACTGAATGTAAGAAACTTTTGACAAGCTATTACAATTTTATTTCTTCCATAAAAGACAAAACGGATGAACGGACGGACGGATGAGCAAATGAAAGACAAAATTTACTTTAAAATTAACATTTTTCTTTTTGATCGTGAATATAAACACTTTTCGTGCAATAGCAATTCACATCACTTTTTACGCCTTACACAGTTTCGCCACATTTCGTCATTTCATTTCGAATTATACTCGACGCTAATGTGAAGAACGAAAAAGTTATTTTATTTTTATTTTTTTGTGCTATTTTACTTTTCCGCACACCTAGTGTAGGAAAGGTATTGTATTAGGCCAAAAAATTAAAGTCACCCCAAGACATGTTTTCTATGCATATTTCTCGTAGAAAACACGATTGAAGATGATTTTGGGGCATATTAATGCGCGTCGCTGTGTGTGATGTGTCCTGTGTTCTGTGGCGTGCAAAATTTGCTAACACGATCTTCTAAAAACTCAATTCAAATTCTGACTTTGCAGGATGATTTTGGACTACTAGGAGACGTGCTGATTAGTTTTTGAGCAATATCTGTTGACCGGTGTAATTTTTTTTGGTCCGAATGGAGTACCTACATCCATACATTTTTTTATCATTTTTCAACCATTTTGGTGACACGATGGTTTCGTGCTTAGACATGAAATTCAAAATCTGACTTTGCGGGATGATTGGGCACTACGAGATATAGATCTGGTCAAAGTGGAATTGTCAAAAGTCTCCAACATTTATGTGTGCGTGAACACAATATGTTTTTATACGAATGAATAAAGGTTGACATATAACCAACTTCATGCTAGTGCTAAGAATTATAATTTGTGAATTGATAGAAATTGTGGAAATTAAATAATAAGTGAATGTTTAAAATATTGTAAGTACAAAAAATGTTTAAACATTTATTTTATTCTAAACAGATAAAAAAATTCCAAAATAATTAGTTCATTTTTCGAAATATCAAAGAAATTTCAAACATCATTTTCATTCCAAATCTACAAGTAGCATGAAGTTGGTTATGAATGGTTCGCTCGAACAGCTGTTTCTTGACATTTTGTTTTGTTTGTGTGTGATTAAAAGAGTGTAAGAAACTGCGTTAGGGACTTTATAAAGGCATTTGACATTACCTCTTTTCAACGACATTGATTGATCGGTGTAAAACTTGGACTCTGAAGGGGCACTTATGAGAAAAATGCCTTAAAATGACATTCTTTCAATTTGAACGCTGAAAGAATGTGTAGTGGGGGGTTTTTTGGCACGAGAAACCCGAATCTGATGCAATCATGGGGCGGAAATGAATGAGACGAAATTTTCTCTCTTATGGGCGCAACCATATTGAAAATTTTGTATGCGCTTATATGTAAAATTGGTGGCGCCACTGGTATATTTGATGGAAAAAGAAGAACATGTTTGAGTCTCACTCGTTTATATGTAAATTACATAGGCATTTCCAGGCCATGGATGCAATCAATTTTTCACAGACTTTTCATGCAAAAATCCACAAAAAATTTCATTTTTGTATGAAAGACATGCCTTTGTGGTACCGTAATGATGTGAAACTTTGAACAGGCTATTTTTTTGATTGAAATTTCTTTAGACTTAGTGTGATTATTTATTTTGATAAGAAAATAATATTCACAAGTTTTCATGGTAATTTAAGTTACTGCAACCATACATAGACCATAATTTCAGTTTATTCCCAAAATTTCGGTTCCATGCGGAAAAGTCAGCTTGCGTACGTAAGCCTCTTTATTTTTCTGGTAACTTATTCACGCTGTTTCGCTCAAAACCAAATCCTCAAAATATTGTAGCGCAAGTCGTAACACAAGCTTACGCAAGCGCCGCAGCCACTCAAGAGTAAGCGTATACACGCATGTGTAAACTATGAGCTGGCTTGTACCGAATCATTTGAATAAAGATCAGGACACTCTCTGTTTAGCTATTCAACACAACAGTCGTCTTTTCTTAATACCAGCCGCCAGTCTTTTCGACTTCGGAGCAGCAGGTATCGACTGTGTCCATTGTATATTACTATTCATTCATTCAACACAATTTTTCTTAGTCTATTTTACCGAATATTAAATAACAAATTGTCCAATTTTAGATTAGATTAGATTTATTTCACCGCCAAGTGCTGGCTGAACTTAGGTATTTTTACAGAGTATATATATAATATATGTATAATAAGAGTTTAAGTTAAATAATCAAATAGTTAGGTGAATATAATAGTTGAAAATGATATAAATACATAATTTTTTAGGTGAAAATAAATAATTTGTTAGGTGTAAATATCAATTGATAATCAGTCAGACTAGAAATGAGAAAATAATTGAATTATTATCATGACTAAAAAAAATTTTTTAAAGTATTTTTCTTTCTTTTTTGGTTTTGTTTTCCATTGCCTTTCTCCCTAATTTAATTCTAATTTTATTTCAATATATCACAAATGTATGCAATCAGCTTCACAAACTAGCCCATGATCCAAAAGCAGAATCAGGGAGACTAAGGAGCTTTTGTCGAAATTGATAGTGTGGCAACGATGGATCGATGAATAGAGAAGCATAGTTGAAGATACGACAAGCATTATTGAATGGCGATTGAGTGGAATGATCAGTGCGGCATGTTTGGAGACGAATAAATTCAGGATTGCGTAGTGTTCTAGTTCCAGTGTTAAGATTTATTTGAGATAGGAGTTGTGGTGCGTTGTATTTGCCAATTAAGATGGAATGCATGAATAGAGCAGCAGCGTTAACTCTTCTCCTAACCAGAGTTTGAAGGTCTAAATCACAGCATCTCTCTACATATGGACGTAGAACGTAATTGCTTACTGATCGGTTGTAATAGTCGCCATTGATCAGCATAACAAATTGTTTTTGAGTACGCTCAACAAATTTCTTTTGTGTTGTGAGCGATGGTGACCAAACTGTACTCGCAAATTCGAGATTTGAACGGGCTAATGCAAAAAACAGGATCTTTATGATGTCCTTATCGAAATAGTAACTTTGTCTTTTCACAAATTGTAGGGCAGCATTAGCTTTATTGCAAGCATATTCGATATGTGAATTGAAGTTCATTTTCCGGTCGAGAATAACTCCCAAATCACGAATTTCATTTACGCGCTCAATAATTTCGCCATCAATTGTATAATCGTTGATTATAGGATGATTTTTAGTATGAAATGATATAATACGGCACTTTGACCGATTAACTTTAAGCTCATTCCGTTCACACCAAATCATAAAACTGTTTATGGCCTCCTGTAGTTTTAGAACGTCATCATTATTCCTTACAATCACCGAAAGTTTCTTGTCATCGGCGAAGTTTGACGAAAAAATTCCCGGCATATCAACGTCAGAGTCATTGAAAAATGCGATAAAAAGCAATGGTCCGAGTATTGTGCCTTGGCCCACACCAGAAAGCACAGAAAATTGCTCCGATTCAGCATTACCAACTCTTACATATTGATGCCTCGAGTCGAGGTAGGAGATCATCCATAATAAAACTGAATTAGATAAACGAAAGTTTGATAATTTCGCTATCAGCTTATTTGGGTTGACCGAGTCGAAAGCCTTGCTTATATCTGCATAAAAAACGTCTAGTTGAGATTTCTGTTCAAATGCAGTGTGCGCTAAATTTGTCATTTCCATTAAATTCGTTTCGATATTTCGGCTAGAAACGAATCCATGTTGCGTGCTGGATATTTTCGATGACATGATCAGTTTCAACTGAATATAAACTACTCGTTCAAAAACTTTAGCAAGCCCGGGTAAAACAGTAACACCTCTGTAGTTTTCCACATCACTACGCTTACCATTTTTAAAAATTGGAGTCACTCTACCAACTTTAAAGCTATCGGGATAAACGCCATTACGAATGCTTAGAGTAAAAATCATGCTTAGTGGCTCAGCCAATACATCAGCACATTCTCTTAGAAAGATAGGAGAAACCATGTCTGATCCCACACCCCTACTGACATCCATACTGCTAAGTACACATCTCACTGATTCACTAGAAATATCGATGTTATAACAATTTGTGTCATTCCTATTGTTGATAAATTCCAAGATGTTGAGATCGCTAACGTCGTGTTTAGTGTAAACAGTTTGAAAAAAGCTAGCAAAGAGATTAGCTTTATCTTTATCTGTCGAAGCGTGCTGGTCTTTGTAACTTACAGATATTGGAATATTACTCGAGACACGTTTGCTATTGATGTATCTCCAGAATGATTTGGGATCTCTCCTTAAATTGGTTGCTTGGTCACGGAGATAATCACTGAAAAGTTTCTTACGATAGCTTTCAAAGTCTTCCTTCGCTCTTAAAAATGAAACCTCATTCGGTATATCATCATGGTTGTTTCGTGACCTACATAGGTTCTTGTATTGTTTATTTCGGGCATTTTTCAATGACGACAGGTGCTTATCATGCCACCGAGGTTTATTCGACGATTTAATGGTAGATGAAGGAACATACTTGTCAAAAGTATCATAAATAACATCGTAAAGATTTTTGGTCATCAAGTTAACATCGTCCAATCCACCGTTTAAAGCTCCATTGAGGTCCAGGCTTTGTAGGTGATCACGAATTGAATCATAGTTTGCTTTCTTGAAGCAGTAAGCTGATTGAGAATTTACATTGGTAGCTGTGCATGGGAGACAGTCGACCAAGCACATTATCGGGACATGAAATGGATCGCTTTTAAAGGTTGGCAACAATAAAGTTTCAGCTTTCGATACAATTGATAATTCCGGATTATTGATATAAACAAGATCCAAAACGTTGTTACTAATATTTTGCAAGTTTGAGAGCTGGTGGAGTCCTGCGCTTAACATTCTTGAAGTGGTCTCTCTTGCTATGACTGACCTGCCCGCTTGAGAGTCTCCAATGGTCGGAACAAAGTCGAAACCCATATCGTTTTCATGCCAACTTGTTGTATCACCCAAATTAAAATCACCCATTATAATAAGTGTATCGGTTTTATTTATTTCTGATGCCAAAAATTCAATTGCCTCCAGATGTGCTTTGTATAAATCAAGGGAAGCTCCGCACCTGATATAGAGACAGTACACATATATTGAACCACTCAAAAGAGGTAGTTTAATACAGACTGCCTCCAAATCCAATATTTTGTCGAAAACGAATTCTTCACAGATAAAAATAGATCTAACAGCAATGAGAACACCACCCCCAATAGTGGCACTTTTGGCGATTGATGTTGATGACCTATCCTTCCGAAAAACGGTGTATTGCTTGTCTAGAAATTCTGTATTCTTGACATTCGCTTTTAGCCATGTTTCAGTGAATGCAATGATGTCATATTCACCACACGAAGATGATATTAGTAAGTCGACGCATTTATGATCAGAAATGCCATCCACATTCTCATAAAACAATTTTAAAAGTTTATTATCAAAATTACGTTTTGAATTTGAATCATATTGCTTTTGTGTTATTTCACCATTGCTTGAGAGAGAACTGGCTCTAAAAAATGTGAGCTTGTTGCGTTGATTTGTGCGTTCGTACGAGAAATGTCAACAATTGGTTTTGCTTTATGGATGAAGCTCTTCAAGGTGCAGTGCGATGGCCAGAAATTGATTTCTGAGATTATATTGGCAACCTCAGTCGAGACGTCGATCTTAAATGACACGAACGAAAGCGTTGATATTTCGCGATTTTTTGGTACCAACAGTATAACTCTTGCCTCTTGCAGCATAGTATCCGAAATTCCTCTACTCAATAAATAATCCAAAATCATTTGTGGTGTCGTGTCTATTTTGAATTTTGATAAATGGAATTCGTGAATGCGCTGACAGGGTGTCGCTGAAGAAGAATCAGATTCAGGTAGAGCCATCATGGGATTTGGTGATTGCGCTTCGGTGGGTGGATCAAGTACAATACATGATTTAGTTGCATTAAGTTCGCTGTACAAAATCGAATTTTCAATGACGTCAGTATCATTCATTACATTGACGATTCCAGATATTTGCGACGTGTTTTCGACGAATTTTTCTCCCAATTCAGGCTCACCACCTGATGAATTGGGCGTATGCCTCTTTTGCGCTTTATATTTAAACGATTCCGGAACAGTTTTTGATTTTTGTATATTTGGGATCATTGCCTCTTTTATGCGCTTATTCATGGTGGTAAGATTCCCGATGGATGGAGATTCGGATTCTAGATTGATTTGATTCGTGAATGCATTTGTCAATCGAACAAAGTTTACGTTAGATGCAAGGTTTTCCACTAGAGTATCGATTTTCCCATCCATTCTATCACATTTATCTCGAATATCGTAAACTATATCAATATTGATCGCATCCGATAGTGCTGATGTTCTTGGTATTACAGAATCAGTTGAGCTTTTTGGTATGGAATTTTGTGCTACTGAAGTGTTTGACTGTATATTGGAAGACAGAGTGGATTGTATACCGGATAGAATATCTCTATTTTCATGCTGTTGTTGTTTCAAATAATCCAATGCTGCCCAAGTATTCCGCTCAAAGCCGGCAAGAAGAGGATAAATATCTGAGTTGTCTGTATTCTGTGACGTTTGATTACAAATTAGCGTCCAATCCAGTGGATTTGATTTGTGAGTTTTGCTTACTGGAGTGTTAAAATTGCTGATTGTACTATTAAGTATTCCCCCAGGGAACACCAGGTCAAATTTATTGTATATCGAGTCAAGCTTCAATAAGATATCGTGAGATTTGGACGATCTATCCGATGAATGGGAATTTTGTGAGTCAATTTTGGCATGCAAATCGATCAATTTATGGAGTAGATTGTCATATTGCTCGTTTGTGACTCCATTTAATTGATTATTAATGTTTGATTCCGAATCATTGTGAGCTTTATTAGCCACCGAATGAATAACAGTTGAGTTTTCTTCGATTTTGTTTAATTTGGAATTCATTGATTCAAAAAGTTTATGAATTTGTGATAAATCAATTGCCGAATTGCTTACATTTGATGTATTGGTAGATACATTCAAACCCTGACCAATAGATGGCGCTGATAGTCGTCTGTCAGTAGATGTACGTGATTTCGGTCTGATTCTCACTAGCTTGTCATTGCACATTGGACAGAGGAAAACGATATTATTTGTAGCGTTTGATAAAGCGTTTAGAACTGCTGGATCAGATATTGCGAAACACTTCATATTAAATGTCTTTAAACAGCCTCCACATTGAATTTTAAGTTTTTTCGCTGTTCTATTATTGAAACAGCTGTCAGAGCAATTGTGCTGCATTGTTGTTGTTTTGTACAAAGTCAGAAATATCACAAAAGAAATTATAAATATATCACAAATTAATAAGTTTGTCCACGAAACTTCATATATATCGGATAAAGCGTAACAAAAACTACGAAATAAATTTGTTTTTAAAACGTGACAATAATTAATTACTATAAATAACGAGTAAAATATACAGAGCACATAAGAATACACGTATATACGACAACTGTCAACGATATATTTCTAAAAATGTGTCTCGATGCCGATTCCAAAAATGTTTCTCTTATTAAATTAAAATTCCTACACGCCACGTAAAATGGTTGACTATGTGCATATTCAGCTGTAAACGTTCGTACTCTAATAAGTTCTGTATTTCTCAAATTTCTTTGGTTTACGTTATATTGTTGTCTTGTGTATACAATCTTATCTCTAAGCGAACGCGACACTATTTTACCTAATAAGAGATCATAAATTAAAAATATAGAGGCATTTATACGCCGTCTCCAAAGCGGTTGAATACTTAAAACATCACATCTAAACTAATACGGTGGCAATACAAAATTCTCATCTCTTTGGTAAACAAATCTTAACGACCATATCACAAATTTTTTCTGAATTGACTCTATTCTATCGGAGTGTATACGGTGGTATGGTTGCCATACTATACTCGCGTACTCTAACTTTGATCTGACTAGCGCAAAATACAATATTTTAGCCGATTCAATCGTGAACTTATTCTTTAATGTGCGTTTTATGAATCCCATTGTCCCAAGTGCACTGGCTGTGATCGCATCAATGTGATTGACGAACGTTAGTCTTGTGTCGAAAATAACGCCGAGATCCTTGTGTAAATTTATTCGTTCAAACGTGTGTTGGCCGTTATTGATCGTATAAACGTAGTCGATTTGGTTTCCACCTTTTGAATACGTCATTACGAAGCATTTCCTCAGATTCAGATATAGGCTGTTTTCAGTGCACCAGTTGCTCAGCTGATCAATGGCTCTTTGGAAAATAATGGCATCAATGGGCGATCGTATTGTTCGTATCAGTTTTAGATCGTCTGCGAATAATAAAACAAGTGCATTTGTTACGGTTTCGACAATGTCATTAATAAAAATAATAAAAAGACATGGTCCCAAGATACTTCCCGCAGGTACTCCCGATGACACAGTGAAAGTTCTTGACTTTCTTTCCCCGATTCCAACAAATTGTGTTCGTGCTGTCAAATATCCATGGAACCATTTGACAAGTTGTCGGCCGAATCCAAAGATCACCAACTTCTTCAACAATTTCTTGTGGTTCACACGATCGAAGGCCTTCTCAAAATCTGTGTACAGCACATCCGTTTGACATTTTTTGACCATTGAGTCCATCGTGAAATTTACCATTTGCAGTAAATTTGTTGAGGTTGATCGATTTTTCACGAAGGCACCTTTATTTTTGGTTGAAATTTCATGAAACTTGGTGATATTACTTATTTTGGTCAGAAAATAAGATTCACAAGTTTCCATCGTGAATGGGTCACTGCAATTTTTCATGATTTTCCAGTAAAATGTACCTCCTTTCCTTTCAAGTCGCTGTCTTATATGGAACCGCAAGTTGAAAATTCCTTCATATCTTGAATCTGGGGACTATAAGACATGTTTTCCCAAGTGGCCACCAAATTGTGCCAAAAATCTTCCACCCTAATAAATATATTATAAATCAAAATAAAATAAATTCAACTGAGAAAAAGTTATCGAAAATGTCTAGCGAAAGAATTGTTTCGGAGCACAGCTATCGTTCACAATTTCTGTAGACAGACAAATAAAAATGACTGTCTTTTAACCCTTAACCGGGCAGGTCAAAATCCTAACGTTATCGGGCAAGTGGAGCCTCTGAGGCCCGACGTACATTTTCCATGCAAATTCAATGAAAAAAAATTTTTTTTTCTTTTTTCAAATTTCATTGAATTTATACGACGAAAATTATTGTTTCAACATAATAGATATTGAATTAAATATGTTTTTTGTAAAATATATTATATATATATATAAAAATTTATGACATTTTGTATGGAAAATGTACGTCCGGTAGTTGTTCAAACCTCAATACAGCGCTACTTAGGGAACCAAATTCAAAACAACTTTTATCAACGATTAGTAGAAGGATGAAATATATTACAAAACAATTTATTTGATTAAAATAATATTTTATGCGATTTTATGTATCTTTAAAAAAATGCGCTACCGGGTCTCTGAGACCCGACCTGCCCGGTTCAGGGTTAAAAAAAAAACGGTCAAATTTCAGTTTTACTACCAATGATGTCGTTGATGTCCCTGAAATAACCAAATGAATATATTCAAACTGAAATTCCCAAAAATAGTTCTTATCATCGGTATTAAATACAATTTCCCCTTGTTTCTATTCTTTTCTGAGGATCGTAATGATAATGATAAGAATGGCTGGTACCACCGCGCCGTAAAAATACACCGTCGTACACTTTTTATCTGAACTTTTCTGGAAAATGCATATATTTTAATTTGTGATATATTTTGGCACAACTGCGACGATGCGCTTGCAATGTACTCTATTATACACTTGATAAAACTTTTCCTATTAAAATTAAATTTTATTTTTCTCATTTTTTTTCGGTGTACGTTCAATTACCAGCATCGGTTTTATCGTGTTGTCGGCATTAAAAAAAGGAGAAGAGAATGAGCCACATTTTTCTTTCATTTTCTCTTTATGTACCACGCTTAATAAAATGAAGTTGAATAATAATACATTGTTCATCTCCGTCAGCTTAGTACCATCTCATCGTTTCAACGGGTTTTGCCGTTGTGGGTTGGGGTGTTGAGAAAAATGATTACGTCGAAAGGGGGAGTTAGAGCTTAGAGATAATTATAATCTAGCAATCAATGCACATTACAAGACTAGAAGATTCCATTTTATCTATTCAATTTAAGTTTTTAATGTTGTTCCATCTTTGAAAAGTCGATGAAATCACCAAATATTACATTTGCATTGTATTTAGAGTATTGGGCGTGCGTCCTCGAGAGCACCTTCTTAATAGAAACTAAATAGTTACAAGTGAAGAATAAAACTCTGGACGATTGATTAGATAATGTTCACGGGACGAAAGGGTATTTTTTATATTTTTTATATTTTTTACTACGAAATTTACCTCTCTTCATCATTGCTGTGTTTTTCATTTTTTCAATCTCTTCACAGTAATACCGTGACAGTATGCATCAATTTGCTAGCAGACATAGCACGAGCAAGATATAACTCTTAAATGATCTTAAGAGCGAGTCATTAACTTTACGGTAGTGTTAATCATAAATTACGTAAAATGAATTTGTAAGCTAGTTCAAAATAGCCGAAACAAAAAGCTATACTGAAATGAGAAAAAAAAACATGATCAGCAGTAACGCGCTGAAATGTAATTTATTAACGGTTTGCATGGTGGAATGGAAAGATAAGATGTGGAGAACTATACAAAGAACCTTGTACACTGAATGAGACGTCTATATAACTCAAATGTGGATTTCAATGCGAGTGAGAGAGGCAAAAACATGAAAGGCTCACTTTTTATACAAACTTCTTTGTAAGTATTTGTAAGTATTTGTTCACCACGTGTCCTACAAATTTTATCGATGATGTGTATGCACACGCACAATCAACATGATCTTCACATTCGTTTCGCTTAATCAAGTGTTTGCACTTGGCATATGAATCGTTGCGGCGAAAGAGTAGCTCTTATTTTTCTCCAAATAATACTGCAACATAAAGTTTTTTATGAATAGTTTATTTGTTGTATTACAACAAATAAACCGTGTGAAAAAAGCTTCATGTTGCAGTATTATTTGGAGAAAAATAAGAGCTACTCTTTCGCCGCAACGATTCATATGTTATTTGATTTGTCTGGCATCTTTCAATGTAAACTTTGTTCAAATAAAGAATATTTTTGAAATTCAAACATCAGTTTTCAGTATAAATATATCCATTAAATTGCAGAATCTTCATTGAAAATTAGAAATTTAAATCGAACGCTAGAAACAATAAAGTTCCACGTTGCTTATTGTAAAAATGTTGCGATTTGTAACATTTCTCTTGTGTGTGACTTGGTTGGCAACAGTGAATGGCCAAGACAGTCACAAAGTAGTAGAAACAAATAGTGGTAATGTAAAAGGTCAACTAGAAAAAACGCTTTGGCTAGAAACACCGTTTTACTCTTTTAGAGGCATACCCTATGCTAAAGCACCAATAGGCAAACTTCGATTTAAGGTAGCATTGTATATATACTTTAATAAAACTAATGGTTAAAGATGGATTTTCTATCTGTAATCAAATGTGATTTTAACCATATCTATTCTACTTTGAAGAATTTAAAAAAACATAAATAGATCTTTCAAAATCACATTCATAGGCACCTGAACCGATAAAAAAGTGGAAAGGTGTACGTAATGCATTTAAATATGGAAACAAGTGTGCTCAAAGATTTGCAATTTTTAACGAAAAATCAGAAGATTGCCTATTTCTGAATGTTTTCGTTCCAGGTGATATAATAAATACATTCAGCATATTCAAGCTTATATATTTATTTCCATAACAATTTAGCGATCAAAAATGAAAAGGAAAAATTGCCAGTATCACTTGTTTTACACGCCGGACTCTTTGCTGGAGGTTTGGTCTTTTTGCATTTAAAACTTTATGTCAGGCAATTTCAATACTTCTCTCTCTTCTGTACTTGAAGGATCTGGTGACGAGATTTTACCAGATTTTACCGTTGAAAGTGATATAATCTTGGTAACTGTAAACTATCGTCTTGGAATACTTGGCTTTTTGTCATTGGGAACTCCCAAATATTCAGGAAATATGGCATTAAAAGACCAGCAATTGGCGATGAAATGGATTCATGAAAATATTGAAGCCTTTGGAGGTGATAATAAAAGAATTACAATCATCGGAGTATCGGCAGGTACAATTATATTATTTTAGTCGATTAAAATTTAAATACGATAACATTGCATAATTTTTCCTCTGTTTCTCAACGTTTATAAAGGAGGAAAAGCCAACGGTTTTCACTTACTTAATGAAGAGTCTTCCAAATATTTCAATCAACAAATTACAATGAGTGAAACATTACTTTTAAAATTACTTTTCCATTATTGAAGAATTGTTATTCATTCTTTTGAATATTTTTCCATTTTTATTTTTTGATTCTGTCCCAGGTGCAACGTCAAATAACATATATAGCTTAAACAATGGCGACCATCGATGCATGATGGAAATTTTTTATGCAAAACATAATTCAGGCAAATCCAACTTGACGAAGCTAATTGATTTTCTTGAAAAGGCCAATGTCGATGATATACTTAATTTTAATCAAAACGCTATTAGTGGATTAATTTCGCCGTGGACTCCAATCATTGAAAGTAAGACACATGTTTCATCAAGACATCAGCACTTAAATTTCATTTTAAACAAAAAAGCACTTCATCTAATATATTCAGTGGCGTAGTAATAAGCGTCTACTTTAAGAGATGTTCGTCGCATTTCTTATTATTATTAACCTGAAAGTATGCAATGCTTGAATCAAGCAAACATTGCAAAGCAGTAATGCTTTCTATGTAGTGTATGGCCGATACTACAGATGTCTTTGATTGTAAACAACACGAAATAATAATATACCTATTATCAAAATTATGGTAATAGACTCGTTTATATGAACTATACATTTCTTGAGGAGCAGTTTAAAAGATCTACACAGTATGGATTGTATTTTATCCAATCTTTATTTGTTTTTTTTTTTTAATTTCAGAAACAAATGCCAAACGTTCATTTTTTACTGAGGATCCAATGACTAAATTTCAAACAACGAAAAGTATAAACAAAGTTGCATTTTTTACATCAACGCAATATGTAAGTTTGAAATATTGGTAGTAGTAGTTAAAAATGTCGTTTTTTTTTGTAAAAATACAACATTATGCGTGTCATTAGTTTGACAGTGACAATAAGTGTCAAAAATTTATCAAATTCCATCTGTCAAAGTGAACACAAGTTTATACACACAAGTTTTTTATTGCGTTCAAAATGTCGAATTTCGTTCCAACAAGTTTTGCATTTGC
>NW_022199008.1:79847-84854 GCF_009176525.2 Contarinia nasturtii
CAAAAGAATTAGAGTTTCAATTTTTGATAAGTGTGGTCTGAGGTGGTGCAATATCAAAAAATTTCCAAATATTATCTACAAAAAAATAAAATATAAAATAGATTGAATTGACAAAGTTTGCCATGAAGCAGGTCATAAAGATGCATTTTTGCAATCCAATGGTGAATGTGAGTTTTATTTAATTTCATTTTTGAAGAATCATTTGGCTCAAATCACACTTATGCACGGCCTGTTTCAATAATTTAATTTTTTGTTAATTTAAATAAAATTACTTAAATTCAAAATTGATTACTAAAAAATACAAACAGCTGTAAAAACCGAAAGTAACAAATCTGTCATCAAGTCTGTAATTCGCACTGAAGTTGATTAAATGTCAGTGCTAGTTTCTTCTGATTCTCCTAGTTTTTGCTAATTTTGCTAGTTTTTGTATGGTCATTTTGCTAGTTCGCTAATTCTGGTGCGCGTGAATATCCCCTTGGGTATTGGTCACATATTCCATGACCATTGTCAAACATGGAATTAACTTATTTTTTATATATTTATTATATATTTCTATTAAGAAATATTTTGCAAAAAAAATCTTGATTCAAACAGTGACAAAACTTTTATCAATCATATTTTTTTATTTTCGGATTATATTTCAAACGAAAAAGATACGTAAACACAAAAAATGCACAGAACATCGTTGATCGTGAAAGTGAATGATTAGATGAGAATTTGAGATAGAAATTGACTCTTGCCGCACTCCACAGCAAGCAAATAGTAGTGTTCGAAATTGACACTTCATAGAATTCGCCATTAAAATTGATCACTATAGTGATATAGTTATATATAATTGAATTTTATAGGGGTAGGGGCTTGTAAGTATTTTTTTATTGGCGAATACAGTTGCGTTTTTCACACTGGAGGTGCGTGCACATAGTAGACATCGCACTCACAAACTGTGTGCGACGCACACAATGCTTTTGTTTTCAATGTGCACACACATTTACATAGAAATTTGACATTTCAAATATCAGTTTTGAATTTTTCGACAACTGTCAAACTTCTATGTAAATGTCTGTGCACAATGAAAACAAAAGCATTGTGTGCGTTGCTATGTGCACGCACCTCTAGTGTGAAAACCGCAACTCTGTTGGCGAATAACAACACATTTTGACTAGTGAACAATAACTTACTTGAAAATTCAATCATAAATAATGATGGATCCAATACAAAATCTTTGGTTTTTAGCCTACAAACGAAAAAATCGAAAATGTTGTATGGGAGGTTCCCTTATTTTTGATTGAAATTTCATCAAACTTGCGATATTATGTATTATGGTCAGAAAATAAGATTCACAAGTTTTCACGGTGATTAGGCTACAGCAATTTCTTATGATTTACCAGTAAAATGGTCCCATTTTATTTTCAAGTCGCTGTCTTACCATGCTGATCGAAAATGATCTGACTTTTTGAATGAAAGGTGTCACTTTTTACAAAGTGATATTATTTTTAAGAAGTACTACCCTTCAAATCTCTACACCACAAATTTGAACCAAATCCGTCCACGGACCTAAAAGTTGCAGAGCTTGAAAGAGACCAACCTCTGTCTTTTTTCGAAAAACCAAAAAAAAACGAAATCCGATTTGTGAAATAAACATCAGTTTTTGTATGATAAACCCGTCAACAAAGTCAAAACTGAGCTTGGTGCTATTTTTCGGACACTCTTCTATCTACTAGAGCCACAAGGAAATTTTCTATTGATTTCAGATGTTGTCATAGAGGCTGAGGAAACGAACACCTTGAAAATGGCAGTTTTTGAAGAAATGTCTGAAAAAATCCAAGATATCGCTTTAAGAGTGTGCAATATCTTAGTGATTTATTTAAAATAGACCCCGAGCATCATGTTGAACAGTTATTTCATTATATCAGTCCAACATCTGGACAAGAAAATTTCACTCGAAGGGAGGCTGCCGCATTTGCTCAAAATGGTTTCGAGAGGTAGATTTAAGGCGATGTTTAAAGGATTCGATGCACTAATAAAACAAATATTTTCATTGATTATTAACTAACAGTATCCCACAGAACCTATTCAATGTATTTTGCGATAAGGTATAGTCTACACGGTCATCAAAAACCGACATGTCCACAAAAAGCCATATAATCGCATTTTTTGTTTGAGCTCGCCTTTTATGTGAGTGTATTTTTCAAAATATTGTTTTATCATTGCAATAAGTCGGAAGGATGCCAAAAGATTAATTTATGGCATTTTTAAATTTTTTGAATAGAAAAATACTGTCTTGAGCAACAAAAAATAAAATGTCTTACATCCGCAAGATGAACTTTTCCGCACTGTGATACACAACATGCATTTATTACGTATCTTTTACCATAAATATGAATTCATGAGAAAACTGAATCTGATATAAATTTTGCGATACAAATAATTTTGATAGACTTTTCAATGCATGTATGATATCATAATCATGTGAAAATTTCCAGGGGTTATTTTTTCACAAAAAGCTAACATTCTGAAAGTTTGAAGAGATTTCAATACAATTGAGTGGTACCTTCCATACAAAATTTTCGTTTTTGAGCAAAAAATCAAAAATTTTGTTCAAGAGGTACCCCTATTATGCATTCAAATCTCTTCAAACTCTCGGAATGTTATTTTTGTGTGAAAAAATAGCCTGTGAAAAATATGTACTAGGAGGTTTTTGGGTACGATAAAACCGAATATGACGTTAGTTTTGCGATACAAATAATTTTCAACACACTTTTCATACAAAAATTCCAAAAAAATGCGATTTTCGTATGAAAGCCATGCCTGTATGATATCGTAATGAGCTGAAACTTTGCACAGGTTATTTTTTCACACAAAATGTTTATCCAAGTGACCATCGAGATATGACACGAAATTTGAAAAATACTTTCACTCTACTGAAGAAGCACACTCTAACAATTTTTTTTTAAATATAATAAATATATCAATAATCACAACATTTAACACCTATGGATCATTACTTTTCTTAGGCTTCTATTCTACTGCATCAACATTTTAGTCGATAGCCAATGTATTGTTTATATTTCGCTCGACAATTTTCACACAATCTGGCCGAAATTTAATTGCAAACTATAAAAAGGCGCATTCATAACACACACATACAAATGATGCGATGTGCTGTCTCTGTCATTTTTAGCGTAATTTATGAGATAGAGGAAATGGTGTTATGAACAGAAGCTATTTACATTTGTTGTTCTCATTGAATATTTTTTAAGTATAATCATTAGATAGTTTAAATAAAGATGCGCTAAGAGTGAAATGGGTTTATGCATTATGCAATCTGAGTTGTGAGATTTTGTTATAGCAAACAACACAATGGTATAACAATAATGAGTCGATAATTGATTTATTTATTCATTAAGCTAAGAACTGTAAATGAAAATAAGCGAGTGTTGCGACTTGTTTATTCTAAGAGTGTTAAGTAAAAGCAAAATTAAAGGATGAGGTGTAAAAAAAATCATCAATATTCACGAATTTTTTTTTTCAAAATGTATCAAAAAATATATTTTTTATTCTGGAAGTGAGTCCATATATAACATTCTTGCAGTAGTGCATGATTTAGACAAAAAAAAAAAACAATTTTCGCAACAGAATTGTTGCTCATTTATGTCGAGCCAAACACAAGGAAAGAATGCTGCTGCTAACGCAGTCAATTCCTTGAATAGAAAGAAAAAAAATAATTGTAGATAATTTTTCGTTAGTACAGTGTTGTTGTTTGGATGCGCTATATGCCGCAACCGATTGTTGTTGTATATTAAAGGCAAATATGTATGTATCTGTGTGGCTTCAGGTCAAGCTTCGAACTCTATTAGAAGGAGATGTGTAGGATTAACAACAAGAGAAAGAGGGAGAAAGAGAGAGAGAGAGCAAATGATTGAAAGAAAGAAACAAAGAAAGCATACAAAAGAATAAAGTGCAGCAGCAGCAGCGAAAAATGGCTACACAATTGATACAAAATTATCTCACCGGTTGATGATGTGACCGTGACCGTGCGCGCACATATACCATGCTTACATTTTGTTACTGTAGCCAAATGCTCTCTCTCACTCACTCGGTATATATACAGTCGAGTTCGGACTGCTTCTTTTTGTTGTTGTTTTTTTTGCCTTTAACTCTGGCAAAGCTAACGATAATGAACGTTACCTATCCAAGTATCCATAACCGCTTCTAAACGGAATGTTTATTTTCGAATTCAAAGATGCGAAAGATGTGCTGCAAAATAAATTGACTGAAACCATTTTCAAAATGAATAATACACACATGAGAATCGTCTAAAATGTTGATCGTCCGAGAAATATCCTCCCCACTATAGTGGGGCGCACAAAATAGATAGAGAATGAGAGAGATGAACCAAGTACGGTGTATGTATGGTGTCAAAAATTCCATTTTATTTATCGAGAGGAATAAATTTTATGTAGTCTGTTTTTTTCTCGCCTAACTAATGGCAAACTTGCTGAGTGGAGCACAGTCAGAAAACGGGGAGAGATAGAGAAAGAGAGCACGTTTCTAAAAAACCATTGGTCAAATTCAAAGTATAAGTATTTTGACACGATAATCATTTACCTCTTCTCGATTACATTTTTTTTCCATCTCTCAAAATAAATGTTTTTTATATTGGATAGGTAGTCAATTTCCGGTCGATGTCAATTTTCGAAAAATCGTATATACTACTAAAATGTACTAATTATTTACAATTATGTACAACAATTTTTATGATTATGTACCAACAAATTTTTTTCAGAATTTGGATTTTTAAAAATTGAAAATATCAAAACCCGGAAAATGTTTACCCGAATTTGTACAACACCAAAGTTATACGTCGTTAAAATGTACAAAATATGTACAATTCAAATCACCCATCAGATTTGAAAAATTTTCATCGGGTCACTATCTGGAGCCAAAAGTTCAAAAATCAACCTGTACATAATCAATATCGAGTGTACAAAATCAGATTTGACTTGT
>NW_022199008.1:84864-119888 GCF_009176525.2 Contarinia nasturtii
TTTGACTTGTACATAATCAATATCGAGTGTACAAAATCAGATTTGACCTGTACATAATCAATATCGATTGTACAAAAGCGATATCTCATAGTAACCGCGCGGTTTGACATCGCCGAAAAATGTTCGGCCACTTTTTCTCCTATCATTTTTTTCTCTACTAATTTCCTTTGGTTTCTCTTTGATTCCGGCAGTGTTGTTTTGCATATATGTTTACAACTAATGCACAATGCGAAATACCTAATTTAGCTGATGGTGAATGGTAGTGTTTTTATTTCATCTTTACAGATACCTATTTAACTTCAGAAGTTAAGAAAAAAACTATATTGCGTAGCATTGATATGATTGCGATTTACAAATATTTCAAAGAATCTCCATAAAACTGATGTTGATAGTTTGATATCAACAACTTTGATGCCAACCAATCTCATGTTCTTTTCTTCTTTCTAGCTCTCTTCTAGGTTTTCAAGTTTTGCACACGTTAAAATATTCCATACAATGAATTTAGATTCATGGCATCATCATCATTATCATCATGAGAAATGATGTCCAATTAGAACTATGATTACATTAAAAATTTGTAATTGGCCAATCTTCATACATACACACACACACGCACACACACACAAATCTATATTGTAGCACTCTGTGAAATCGCGTAATTAATTTATTTACGTGTTTTCGTTGACTTATCAAGTGTGCGAGCACTCTGTCGGCCAAGTGTTCTACCGCTCTGCAATATACATTGCAAAGTAAAATCTCGTTGCAAAAATGGCATCGTCATCATCAATCTCTGACCATTTCAGTACGATCTGCAAAAAACGAAGACATAGCATTAAGAATTTTTCCATATGGCAAGCAAATAACATATCATCAAAATAAAATAAATAAAATAAATAAAATGCCAATAAAAAAGGGATAATTATATGAAAGCACCGCAATTACATTAAAAATCGAATTTGAAATGTGCACAGCGATTGCTGCCGTCAAGTGAGAGAACGAAGAACGAGTCGGGAATGTTTTGTGTGCAAAGAGAGCTACAGAACAAAAAAAAATGAAACGAACATCAATAAAACAATTTGGAAAAGTTCATCGACACGGTTCATTGGAATTTAGTGTGTGAAAAGATGGATTATGGTGTATGTACTGTATATGTAATTAAATTGATTTTGACCTGTGTATGCCTCTATTCTCTCTACTCTGTTACTCTCTTTTTTTATATTATTTCATTATTATTACTCTTCTCTAACGATTAGTTATGTGTCCGGGTACGGGTCCATCTTCTCTTAGTTTTTTTTCTTCGCTGATTCGAATTATGTTTACATTCGATCAAATCTATGAGTTGAACGAAAGAGACAAAAGAGCAACAAAATAATCATAAATTGTTATTATTATCAGGCATGTTGATGTTGGTATTGCATCCAAGTACCTATTTTTTCTCCTACACGCACAGCAACCTTACACTTTCAATTGATGAAACTATTCATTATTTTTTTCACCAACAATCAACAATGTGCGGATCAACACAGCATGCGCTACATGCAAATTTCAAATATCATCATTGCTGTCGACGTCGTTCTTAGTTTCGTTTGGCTATTTCGATCACTGGCTATTTTTAATTTTTGAGCTCACAATTGATTTTGCATAATCATTGTGAGCACAGCATACGCAACTTTCAAACTTTGATATACAAACGCATTTACACATAAAATAAATTCTCATCAACAAATGCGATACAAGCGGAAAATCACAAAAGAGCACACAAAAATAAAACTGCCGAATAAATTTTAAACAACAACAGGCAAATAGAAAAAAAAACACAGAGAAATAATCGAAAATCAGATAAATATAACAACAAACAACTTATTTATTCAATTAAAAGTTTTTGAGCAAAGTGTGCACACCACAAACAGTCGACTTTATCTGCGCTAAAACCACATCTAAATACCAATTTATTTCGCTATATATTCAATCAAATAAAAAACCACTGTCGCGGTAAAGAACGAGTGACGAAACCAAAATTTGAAACACAACATTTCTGATAGCAATTTTGTGACGAAAATAGTTGGTTGATCATTTTTCTGTGTACTGTGAATAAAAACTTAATATAAATTTGTACATTCAAAACATTTCAGAGATTCTTCTCTTTTTACTGACGTTCCGAATAATATTTCGTGTATATATAGTAGGGTGGAACTATTTTACTTTTCCGCACACCTAGTGTAGGAAAGGTATTGTATTAGGCCAAAAAATTAAAGTCACCTCAAAACATGTTTTCTATGCATATTTCATGTAGAAACGACCCTCTCTTGCGTCCTATATTGACAATGTATTTGAAGATGACGCCATCTCTTTCACGCCTTTGAAAACAATGAAGCTTGTAAACTTCGCAAATTTCTCATATATTTTTTTCTTCAAATTTTATTTCAAAATTGTATGAATTACACTGTTGGCCCAGTCGGACCAAATTGTATACTTTTACGATTTTTCTATATAAAAAATCCATATGGATTAAAAAAAATCCTGAAGGAAATTCAAAATATTAAAACAATACTCAAAATTATTTTTTTTTGAATTCATTTTGTTAATTGTCATCGATTTTACGGAGCAAAACAAAATTGTCAACTGTAGCTGTCACAGAAAAAATAGAAATACATAAACATCACATGTACGCTCAAAGTATCACAGCGATGAAGCTAAGTAGTGAGCGCATGTATTAGAATGTTCGCTCAGCATATTTTTCTCTGTTGTTATGGCTTGTACGTGTGTCGCTTGTGTACATGTATTGTTTCTGTGACAGCTACAGTTCGTTTTGCTACAGTTCGTTTTGCATTATATGTTTTGCTCCGTAAAATCGATGACAATTAACAAAATGAATTCATTATTTTGTTATTAATTTTGAGTATTGTTTTAATATTTTGACTTTAAATCCCTCAGTATTTTTTCAATCCATATGGATTTTTTATATAGAAAAATCCTAAGAGTATACAATTTAGTCCGACTGGGCCCACAGTGTAAATAAGTTTTGCAATAGTAGCAACGAAAATAATTAATAATTGCAGATTTGCGTTAAGGTTTTTTGAAGAAAAAAGAATTGGCAACATTTTTAATTTTTTATTTGCATAATACTGATAATTAATCTGAAAAATATTCTCTTCATGTTGTTTGTGTTGTTTATTTTGACAGATATACAAAAATAATATTTTCTCCAATTGTCATCTCTACATATCTCTACACCGTAAGGCTATCTCATAAGTCAAAAGACGAGAATCATATAACATAAAATATTTGTGTGTTGTTACTTCAATTTTTTTATTTATAATAAATTCTATTAATTATTTTCGTTGCTACTATTGCAAAACTTATTTAATTTATATATGAGAAATTTGAGAAGTTTACAAGCTTCATTGTTTTCAAGGGCGTGAAAGAGATGGCGCTCGCAGAAAGTGATTCGCTTGAAAGTCTACTGTAGAAATCACGACTGGATAGATGATTTTGGGGCATATTAATGTGCGTCGCTGTGTGTGATGTGTCCTGTGTCCTGTGGCGTGCAAAATTTGTTAACACGATAAATCTTCTTCCAAAAACTCAATTCAAATTCTGACTTTGGGACTACTAGGAGACGTGCTGATTAGTTTTTGAGCATTATCTGTTGACCAGTGTAATTTTTTTTGGTCCGAATGGAGTACCCACATCCATACATTTTTTGATCATTTTTCAACCATTTTGTTGACACGATGGTTTCGTGCTGAGGCATGAAATTCAAAATCTAGCTTTACAGGATGATTGGGCACTACGAGGAATAGATCTGGCCAAAGGGGATCTTAGATAATAGTAAATTTGTAATTTGACTATTTATCAATAGATGGCAACACATAAAATAGCAACTTCGAAACAGATACGCATTTCCGTTATGGACACTCGCCCAAATGTCGGACTATTTGTTTGAATTTTCAACTTCAATTTAATATTTAACACTTTTGATTTCATCTGAAAATATCATTATATACACAATTCTATGCAGAATTTAATTGTGCTTCATTTCACACTTGTCAAAAGAAAGAAATGTCCGAAAATATATTATTATTTTCCATTTTTCCGTCGTAACATCGAAAATTCCAAATGAACAGCTCAGGAACGCATTCTTTACATTGAGGAAAACAATTGTCTCAAAATGACATAGTTTAACTTTTGACGTGAAAAAGTAATAAGAATACCGAATTTTTTTGAACTTAATTTGTGAAAGCAATAATTTTTGATTTTTGATTAAAATTTGGATTATAATAAAGAGATTTGATATTGATCTTTCATAATTTACTTTTAAAAATGCAATTAAAATGAATTTTTAACTTTTAATTTCAATTCACCTCTCGGTATTCCGACATTTGGTCGTGTGTCGACATTTGGCAATGTACTGTATACACAATTCGATGCAGAATTTAATTGTGCTTCTAAAAAAGAAAGTATTTTCCAAAAATGTATTTTTTTTTCCATTTTTTCGTCGTAGCATCGAAAATCCCAAATGTCGGATATCCATCGTCCAAATCTCGACTCCCTAATTCATAAATTTTCACTGCGAAACTTGTACAACTTTAAGTTTTGACAGTTAATGAACGCACTCTTTACATTGAGGTAAACAATACAAAATATTGGAGTTAAAATTATTAGATTGATATATTTTTGCTCCATATTTAATTTTATTTATTTTCCCATAGTAAAATGGCAAAAATACTTTAAAATATTGTGTTTTTCCACTGATTTGATTTGAATTTCACAATGATCCAAATACATACATAACTGTCACATCTGTCAAATCAAAAGTGTTTCACTTGAAATGTTCGGCGCTTTATGTGTCGGCAATTGGACTATTTATTCCGGAATAATATTACAGTGAAAAATGGAACATAAATATAATTGTTTTTCTTTATATTTTCAATATTTCTGTTCAATAACTAAATTAAACAATCTACAATTCGCAGATATAATTTTTTTTTCAAAGTAGTTATTTTTTCATACCAAAAAATGCATTTTACCGGCTCGTCTAAAAATGATATAGTTTAACTTTTGAAAGCAATAATAGATTTTTGATGAATATTTGGATTTATTATATATAGATTTCATATTGATCATTCACAATTTGTTTTTAAAAATGCAATTAAAACGAATTTTCGATTTTTAATTTCAATTCACCTCTCGGTATTCCGACATTTGGTCGTGCGTCGACATTTGGCAATCTACTGTACTTATTGTAAAAAATGTAATAAAAAATCGCGTGCTGAGAAAAAATAAATATTTGTGCATTATACCCTGTGTATAATAAATATTGTTACTGTTTTTCTCAGCACGCGATTTTTTATTACATTTTTTACGATAAGTATAGGAAATGCGTATTTGTTTCGAAGTTGCTATTTTATGTGTCGCCATCTATTGGTAAATAGTTGGAACTACTTTCTTACTAAAGTGTCATACAATTGCTAAGAAACTCTTTTCAATGACATTGATTGATCGGTGTAAAACTTAGACTCTGAAGAGGCACTTATGAGAAAAATGCCTTAAAATGATATTCTTTCAATTTGAACGCTGATAGAATGTGTAGTGGGGGGTTTTTTGGCACGAGAAACCCGAATCTAATGTTAGTTTTAAGATGCAATCAATTTTTCACAGACTTTTCACGCAAAAATCCACAAAAAAATTTCATTTTTGTATGAAAGATATGCCTTTGTGGTACCGTAATGATGTGAAACTTTGAACAGGCTATTTTGTTTGATTGAATTTTCTTTAAACTAGGTGTGATTATTTATTTTGATAAGAAAATAATATTCACAAGGTTTCACGGCAATTTAAGTTACTGCAACCATACATAGACCATAATTTCAGTTTATTCCCAAAATTTCAGTTTATTCTTATTTTCCGACCAAAATACATAATATCGCAAGTTTTATGACATTACGATAAAAAATAAGGGTACCTCCCATACAACATGGTAATTTTTTTCGTATTTGAAAACAAGAATTTTGTATTGAAGGTACCCATGTTTTTGATTGAAACTTCATCAAACTTGGTGATGTTATGTATTCTGGTCAGAAAATAAGATTCACAACTTTTCACGATGATTAGGTTACCGCAATTTTTGTGATTTCCCAGTAAAATGGTCCTCTTGTATTTTCAAGTCACTGTCTTATATCAAGTCGAAAGTTGAAAATTCTTTCATATCTTGAATCTGGAGACCATAAGACATGTTTTTCCAGGTGGCCGCAATAATATGTCGAAAATGTTCCACCTAAAATATATAGCGAGTCGACCTTTCAACACACTAATGGGGTTTCGTCACTCGCGCGAACTACACAGAAACAAATATCCGAGTACGGTAACTCGCACTTGCGTTGTTAGCAGAGAGTCTACTCTTCAAAATGAGTTACGCACTCTATTTTACTCTATTTTTGGTGTTAATTTCATCCAAGTGAACACATCATAGTGAAAGAAGAAATACATGTGTAGTCATAGCCGCATGCGTTCAACGTACATATGACTACACATGTATCTCTTCTTTCACTATGATGTGTTCACTTGGATGAAATGAACACCAAAAATAGAGTAAAATAGAGTGCGTAACTCATTTTGAGGGGTAGACTTTCTGCTAACACCGCAATTGCGAGTGAGCGTACTCGAATATTTGTTTCTGTGTACCGTGCGCTGTGATGTATTTCTCAGCGATATCCCTTTACATATTTTTACTTATAGAATACTACGTGTTCGAAAAAAAAATGAAGAGAGTTCGATTCATATCTCTCACTATTCCTCTTTTCCAAATACATAACGCTCAGATACAACATGGTAACCAATCAAATTAACATTAACACACAAACGTTTGCAATGTATTTTGTATAAATAGTGAAATATTAATTTGCTACAGTAACTGTAGTACAGTTAAATTCGTCATTAACTGATAATTAAAATATAGAATATTCTTTTAACGAATATATTATAAAAATTGAGGATTTTATTTAAGAGAATTTCAATGGCAAATCTCACAAAAAGGGATCAAACCGTTAAATTTTTAAAATATTCAACCAGAGGTAGATGTGGAAAAATGTCACTATGGGGTGTCAAACCATCAAACTCCCCTCTCCCAGCGCGCATGTATAACCTTGTAAAAAAATAAAAATTACTTTGACTTCTATGGTATTTTTCCATCAGCAAAAACTATTTATTTAGTTCGATCTAAAAGACTATCTTTGCACGAAACAAATTTGGAAATTTCAAAAATTGTTCCACGAATATAATGTATTAAAGCATGAAAAAAACAGCAATGGGGCAGGAATCGTTCAATCCGTCTTAAATGGGAATGATGTAGGATAAAGAAAGGTCAACAGCAACACATAATATGTATGCAAAAACCGATTGTCGTCTTTAATTTCGAAGTGAAAATGGCTTTTCGTCCAACAGGCAAGGTGAGAAAAATTTGCGGGTATAACAAAGAATGTGAGAAAAATATACATATTCGTTATTTTCACATAAATAGACAATTCATCATGTAATATTAGATTTCTTGATAGAATGAATATGAAATCGTAATCACAAGTATATACAGTTAGACACAACAGAATTGGGGGAACGAACAGCCAAATTCCAAACAAAACAAAGAACAATGAAGATCTGTCGTGTTAGAATGCGACATAGATTTCAAAAACCAGAAAACGATCGAATAAAAAATGTTTACAATGTGTGTCTTTTGAGCGAAATGCAAATCTTATTCCTTCTCTCTCTCTCTCTCTCTCTCTCTCTCTCTCTCTCTCTCTCTCTCTCTCTCTCTCTCTCTTTCTCTTGAAAATTGTCTTCTTCAGCATGCAACGTAATAATCTTATCCGTGCCGCATCACAAATTCATTGTGACAAAATAATGGCATTTTATTCGGGAGCATACTATATTGAAAAAAAAAGCCAACATCCATTCGCTCACACAACGAAATAAACACATACATATACACACATTGCTGTATATTTCTAGTGCACATATTCTGATACACTAAAGACTGAAATAACGTTTGCGGTCGCAACCGTGATATATAATTTTGTTATGCATATCACGATCCAAGACCATTCTTAAACCTAAAAAATTGCCGAAAATAAATATCGTCACGCTCGCAAGCTTTTAAAATTGCAATAAAACAACTAAAATCTGGAAAAAAAATTGAACTTCGACTCGTTAAGATTGTTCATTCTTTCGAAAACGAATAAAAAAAGTCTGTCGCTTTATTCGTTGTTCACTTTTGGCGCTGATAACATTCATATGTCAGACACCTTTGTTCTTCAAAGATATTTTCTATTTTCTTTCATATCCATCTTCACTTCTTTTGAATTTGGCTTCTCAGTTGTACTTTGGTTCATCTGTATTATACTTTTGGGAACTATGAACACGAATCAATATGTGTCTTTATTGAATTCAAAGAAGATATGTTTTTGGCTGTTACCACCATCATTATTTATGATAAACGATTATCAAAAGTTCTATGTTGAGGAAAAAGTTATATCGAATTAAGTATTCGCGATATTGGTGTTTTCGATTGATATTAATTTGACCCATATCAAAGTCTACTTTGGTACTGGGTCTGCCTTTTTGCAATGATGTTTCCAGGCATCTCTTTGTGATTCAACCGCGACGCTCATATTTGAATCGGATTTTTGAACCGAATTATAATAACAATAGAATAATACCATAATTTGATTCATTGCACCTTACTCTCATTAACAAACACCAACGACCAAAAACTGGGAAGTTTCCATGCGAACGATCCCACAATAGCGAATACCAACGAATATGAATCAGAAAATTATCATATGAACGAATACTTTTTCGACGAACACATGATTTACATAACGTAAGATGAGTTAGTTCAAATTTTGTGGAAAAAACACCATATAAAGTTTTTTTATGTTGAATTGTAGAAATGCTTCGAAGTGATATTGTATTGGTTTTCGTTTTTTCCACAAAACTTTAGCAGCCGAAAAAGAAAGACACACACACATATGCAAACGAATCTCTTGACATTTTAATTTTGATTATATGCATTTTTTTTAAATAACATTGTTGATGTGTAACACCAAAATCTTTATATCAATGAATGTACAGTGAATCTAATATTTTTGGTAGACAAAATCTTGCATGACACACTCCACTCACACGCTATTCGTATATGAATCCTATGTTAGTGGAGAGTTTCTCTGCTTACTTTGCTTGTTATTTTGTCTATCAAAAAAATTAGATTCACTCTATTGTCATGCACTACCGGCATTTTAAATTACATTTTCCAAAAAAAATTCGAAATATAAAATTTTAAGCTTCTGCAACTCTCAATTATAATGCTCAATAAGCTAAAAGATACATTCATTTAATTAACAAATATCTACTAAAAATATCAAGGAGACGAAGAAAAATAATTTGAATTCAATTTAGAATATAATTCCATAGACTGCACCAACTAAAAGCTATTACAAGAAAATTTCTTTTTCTATTTTATAGTATAATGGCCGAATCGAATGGAAAGAAGATATGAAATCTAATAATACGGAACGGTTTACGTGAATACATGCAATGGCGTATGTCCATTCGACTTTTTTGTCGTTTATCCTTTAGCATTCTCTTCCGATACCTCCCGCTTCCACTAAATTGCCGCAGCAATGAAAACTTCGATGAATAAGTATCTGATAAGTGTGAACTGTTTTCTCTGTATGGTGTTCAGTGTACACACACACACATATTTAAGCGCAACCGTGCGCGCGCTTTTGCGCTATCTTTTGATTTATTTATTCGGCTGGGTTAAAAACTAGGTAGAATTGGATAGCATTTGAACACATCATTCTTTTTTCTCGCTCTCTCTTTCTTTCAATCTCTACCTCTTCTTTTTCATTTTCATTTTCTACAACACTGATTTCTTTGATTTCATTGCTGTCTTTGAATTTCGTATTTTTTTTTGTTTCACTCTTTGCAATATCTTGTATTTTTTACCAACTGCAGATACACCCGCAAAATACATCCGCTTCAGTGTCTGGATTCGATCGACCGAATTAATCCTTTGACTTATTATTATGAATTTTTTTCTTATGCTTTTTTTGTTCCTTCGTTTCTTTTCTCGTTCGCTCGTCATCTCTTTTCATTTTTATTATTTTGGACCCGCGTCGTCGTTTTTCATTTTTAACCTGCACATTATGAAATTCTTTCTTTTATTTCATGACACGATGGGACTGCATCGTCAATTTTGATATTCTGTTGATGGTTTTTCTCTCTATTCTTTCACATTCTCTATTTCTTTTATTCTTTTTGGGCTCTGATTTTTTCTGCTGCGCTGCACTTCATTTCTTAAAGCAATAGAGAGAGTTTTAAGTTTTGCGGTTCAGCAATTTATTTTGCAATAGACGTTATTCGTAATATCTTTTTTATCTGTGTCTCATCAGCACATGCCGTAGATTGTTTTTTGGCCACTCTAAAAATTATGTTCAAATATTTGAACATTGCAATATGCGGCAATCGTTTATGATGTCAACGAAGCAAGCAATGAGAGAAATAGAATCCGAAGACGAAATGAGCATCCAGCATCATCATATATGATCACACAGAGAATTTTAGCGACATCTCTTATGGATTTTTACTACACATAAGAAGAAAAAAATACAAGTGACTAGAGAATATATATGCGATGCATTGAATGTATCAGTGTGCAACGTTGCACTGTATTGTAAGGTGTATCACAATGCAAACCATTTTCGAGACATTTAACTTGCTCCGGTTCGTTCAGTAAATTAAACCAATGAAATAGTTTGGTTTCGGTTTACTTCTCTGTTAAATGTACTGATTAAAGTATTGGTGTAATCAATAAAAGAATTGAAAAAAAAAAATGCGAATTGAGAATCGACAACGAAAATGAAATGTTCATATCAATATATTCTCACTCTCTCCATCTCATTTTTTCTTCTTCACTCAAATGCATTTGTATTGAACTCACATTTTATATTGTATTTCAGCTATTAACAACTTCAAAGCTCAGTGATTTCATGATAATTCATGGACTGTCTGTAATGAACTCATTTTGGTAATCGTAAGGATGAACAATATGCTAGGGGGAGATTGCGAAGTTGTTTACAAGAAGAATATAAACAAATATATACGACTATGCCACCAATATATTCCAATATACTTAACAAAATACTCTAGCTATTAGAGTATTACTCTAGTTACTTAAACGACTCACTGTAAAAATATTATTGAAAAGAAAATGTTTCAATGAAAAACCGAAAAAATGGTTTTTTCTTGATTCTAGTAAATTTTTTTAAATATTCTTAGTTTTAAATAAAATATTTTTAAAATATGTGAAAAGAAGCAAACTTGCCATGTTTGAGACGCTTCAAATAAATGTGGTCAAAAAAGAGTTTATGTCAAGTATAAAATTTTCGTTGATATTTGGTACTAGATTTTAGTACTAGTTTTAGTACAAATCTAGTACTCTTGCACAATGAACTTATTGTTCAAAATTAGTTTAATGTACATAATCCACGGATAAATAAATAAATAAAACACACAATAAAAAATAAAATAAAACATTTTTTTTTAATTATACAAATCAAGAAAAAACCATTTTTTCAGTTTTTCATTGAAACATTTTCTTTTCAATAATATATATTGTATTTTACCATTTGTACTCTAGCAAGTAATTGTACTCTAGTATTTACAAGAGTATTTTATATAATATAGCAAATATTTGTCAATAAATCACGACTATATGCACACAATCTCCCCCTAGACAATATGCAATAGTTTATGACATATGCAGTCCTAAAATAACATTTGAATTTCGTGTCGGGAATTATGAAAATGTTCTTTTCTTATTGTGTGCAACAGCAATAAGGTCAAGACTCGATGAAATCATTATCTTTCTCGAAAACACGGAAGAAGGATGAAGACAAAGAGAGAGAGAGAGAGAGAGAGAGAGAGAGAGAGAGAGAGAGAGTGAAAAAACTGTCATGGTATTCAACTAATAAGAGAAGTTTACACGATCATAATTACGTTGCAGAGAAGATTGCAATGACATCGTGCCGATTTCAGCGTTTGTATAACGTTATAATATACGGTGTGGTACGGGCATATCAAATAGGAAAAATAACAATACTGTACGATCTATCTTGGATCTATAGATATATCGCACAGGCAAGCGAATGCAAACTGAATGCGAGACGAAAAACCAAATCAGTTACAAAAACCAACCGAAAAAAAAGAAGATTGAGATTTGCGCGCGCGTTCTCATTTGAGATTACAATTATTGTAAGCGCTCGTTTCGTGACTCATGAACCGCATTGACTAAATGTATTTTCTGTTTCTAATTGCAAAACTAAAGAATGCGCATGCAATTTTTTTTCCCTTCATTTCGATAAAATTTAGTGCCATCACTTTTTACCATTGATATATTCCAATATAACATGGTTTCTTGCTTCTATCTTTTTCGCTCGCTCGTTCTGTTTAGTTATCTTCCAAGTAAATCTGACGAGAATATCGCGTTGGAATGTTTTCATTCAAGCAAAATTAACTTTTATCAAAATGTAATCAATTAATCAATCACAAAACAAATAACAAGAACTATCGCATCCACATTTTATATTATTATTTTGTTGTGTTTGGCCGCGAGCGTTATTTCGTCGAGAAATGTAATCTCATTCACTTCATGACTTCAACCGGCTGTTTATCTGTGGCCACAAAGATTATCATTCAAACATTCACATAACGGCTACAATCACATTTTTGTTGTTGTTGTTGTTACCATTGCTGTTACGATTCTTGCTAATTATTTTGTTGTTTCAACCATGGTTCTCTCTTGCATAATCGCAATCATTGTGTGACGTATCATTCAATGATCGATTCGACATGCAATTTCAACACCAATTAGCAATACACTCTTGGCTTTGAAACATTTTTACTATTTCAGAATGTTCAAAAAAAAAAAACAAAAGAAAGAAATCGTTTTTACTTTTCCGCCCACACGAAGTGTGAAGGGAAAAGTATTGTAATTGGGTCAGAATTTGAAAATTCTTAAAATGGTGGGAGATGACCTATTCTAAGTTGGGGATGATTTTTTTGGTTAGATTTGGATTCCTCGACACAAAATTGGAGACAATCATGGTCTGCTATGATTTAACGCGATTTTTCAACTAACTTTCAGCCTAGTTTTGTTTTTTTGACCATTAAACATGTTTTTTAATTGGACATGTTCTATCATGATCTAAAATCATTTAACACGGTTGGAAAGCGTTCGTAGTTTATCACAATATCTGACCAAAATCTTCCCGACTCCTATTAATTACACAACATTGAAGTAAGTAAACAATTAGACGGAAAAGTTCGTCTTACAGCGTGAGACTTTTTATTCTATTCGCAATTGTTCATTTATTCTCTTTGTATGTGTGTGTGTGCTTTTTATCCGAATCATCTCAATTTGCTACGATTCAACATAGCAAAATGTTCTTGCATATATATAAGGCTTTCATTTGGTTTTATAACATGCTGCACACACACTACAAGTCCGACGGAACGAACAAATGAAAGATTTTAATAGCAGATGATTCAAACCAATAAACATCAATTTATTTTATGATTCTCTCTCTCACTCGATTTCTTGCGTTGCAAATCAAATGGCATCATTCAGTAAGTCTTTATTACATTGTATGTAGAATTGCATATAGCCAAAATGCATCAAATTTTCATATACAACGAATTTTATTGCCTTAACGGACATTGTGTATGTGTTTGAGTAAGAGAGAGGGAGAGAGAGAAATTTCTTATCCGAACAATGTTTCGTGTTGTTCTTTTTTCTAAATTGATTAAAGAAAATATCTTTTCCGTGATTTTCATGGAATTCATTGACATTATAATTTTTTTCATACAGCAACCGTAATTTCCTTTTTGATACAGAAGATTTTTTCACAAATTTATTTTTAAAGTAATAAAGTTACCATTAAAGAAATAGAAAAAAATAAAAATAAATATTCAGTTAACAACTCACAACGACTCTTTATGTCTAAGCATAAGTTTTGGTAAAAAAAAAAATTGGAATGCAATATTTTTTGTCAGTTTAAAATAATGAAATGATTTTCATAATTTTCAATTTTTATATCGCCAAAAAACGGCGTATTACTCACTTGAATATGGACAACGTTGCGTTTGTTTCAGTTAATATCTATGTAAACATACAAGTTTCACAACTGTTAAGCTTTTGATTTTGGTTACATTATGTCCCTCTCACGGACAATAGGCGAAGTAAATTTAATCGAAATGTCATTTATGAGTTTTCTGTCGCACTGTGAAGGGATATTGTGACATATTCATACAAAACGAATCAACTAGATAGTTGCTACATATAGAAATCAATTGAAAATAAACGTAAAAACAACGTAAACAGAGTAAGCTAAAATTATTTCAAATCAAAATTTTGAAAAATGTTTCGATTTGTTAAGGAAAGGGGTGATGAAATAATAAGTATAAAGCGGCAAAAATTCTGTGTAGCAGTTGAAAATGAAAGTGTTGCACGTGAAATGTACGAAAGTGTTTTGCAAATACCGTCAACATCGACAGCACCGGTAAAATCACAAAACAATACCGAACATCGAAAATCCAGACGCATTACATTACCATTTAACAAAAATAAATTGTTTGCGGCTGTCGTGAGTAATGATGTGACGACAATTGAAGAAATGAACATAACCAATCGAAATGTAAATGTGACCGATCAATTCGGTTGGACGGCATTGATGATGGCCGTATGTGACGGACATTTGGACGCTGTAAAAGTGCTAATTAGACGTGGCGCCAACATTGATATTGAAAACAAACAAAACGACACCGCATTAAAATTGGCCGAAAAAAGAAAGCATCAGTTGATTATAGAATTTTTGAAACAAAAACAAACTGAAACAATTGAAACAATTTGCTTGAGCAGTGATGATGATCAAACAAGTTCGCAGAGATTTTTCTGTGATATTTGCCAAACGGAATTTTTGCAAATCGACCAAAAGTCGCACGAAGCCTCAACGTTACATCGCTTTAATCGAGAAAATTTATCGAAATCGGCACCTCATTTTGGAATTGCAGAGTCCAATGTCGGCTTTCGTATGTTAATGAAACAGGGATGGGATCGTGAAAGTGGACTCGGTGCGAAACGTGATGGCATAATTTATCCAATTAAAACAACACTACGAAAACCACGATCTGGTCTTGGTGTGCGACAACCGAACAAACCAAAAGTCACACATTTCAAACCATTTGATTGTGATGCCATTAAATCAGGCAAACCAATATCGATTAAACATGTTAAAACTAAAAGACAGCTACGAGCCGAACAATTGCGAACTCAGCGCAAAGATCGACAATTGAGAAAACTTTTGTCATGATTCTATTTCATCATCCTTTTATTATTGTTGAAAAGAAAAATCACCGCGCAATCGGTTTCAAATAGAATAATAAATTATTTAAATGAGACGATAAATGCAGAGAGATTGATTTGAATTATTATTTCTCTTCTGCACAGATACGAACTTAAATGGTTCAAGGCTGTAGAAAACTGATATAAAATGAATAAGGCAGGCGAAACAGTTTTGAAAATTCTCATCGATACCGAGCGTTTTGCCGATAAAGTACTTCAATATCGACTGGAAATTATCGAATTGGATAAACGTCGCCAGAGTACGCGTGAAGCAATACGTGATTTGGGTATTTTATTTTCATCATACTTTCATCACTTATTGACTAATTTTCATTATTTTATATGTGATTAACCATAGGTAAAAACGATGACAAAAATGTTTGGATTACCATCGGACCGATATTAGTCAAAATGGAAAAAGAAAAGGCATGCACTCTATTGAAAGAAGGTAAATAAAAAAGTGCAACATTTTTATCATTATCTAATGTTTTCATTTCATATGTTTATTTAAAAAAAAACACAGATCAAAAAACTATTGACGCTGAAATTAATAAATTACGCAGTGAACAAAAGGTATGGGTGGCCAAATTGCGTGAAGCCGAATGTCAAGCGCCATTGGTTGGGTTCGATCTTAAGGCATTAGATCGCAAAGAAGCTGCAGCATTTAAAGCAAATTTACCTGGTTTTTAAAGCAAAAGTTACCCATGTTTTCTTTATAAAAAAAAATTCCGCATAAAATGCTCAATAAAAAATAATAAAAATTTGATATAACGGCCAATATATTTTGTTTTGTTTTTTTTTTTATATATATATTTTGCATAAACTGTATAATGATGTCAAATAGAACTTCTGTTTCGTGCTGTATATATTTGTATGCATATAATTAAACAAACATTTTGTTTTGTTTCATGATATATGTAATCTGAAATGTTATTGAAGTTTGTTTTTGTGTAAGATTTTTTTTTTTTGTTTCACAATATTTATTTGGATAATTCAGCCAAAACTTCCTATAATTTTTTTTCTCTCAATCAACATGTTCATATATAATAATTATTATATTCATATTTACAGTGAGTTTGAAGAAAAATGAGAAACAACAATCAAACAATGTTGTCATGTCCTGTTTTTAATGCTTAAATGTAATCGAATTTTTAAAAACAATCTCCATATAAAGATCCAATGAATTTGAACTATGTACTATTTGATTTGCTTTGTAATATGCGATGATTGGATGTAATACCTAGTGTATACATTTGGGGCTTGGCTATTTTTTGTTCATCTCTGAATTTTTGTTCCAATGCCATAATTAGAATTTTTTATATATCAAATTTAGACATTTTAAAGCTGTTCTATAATCTACATCCAAACATTTTAAATCATGAGATTGTAAAAAAATATCTCAGAAATGATCAAAAATGGCCAAGCCATTTTCTCTTCTTACTATTCGCTGCTTTTTAACAGTTGTATTGAATCTCGACGATTATTTCGTGTGCAATATATTTAATCGTAATAAATTTATGATTATTTGGAGAAACAAAATGTTGGAAATTAAAAAAAAAAAAGATTTGGCTTCTACGAGTATCACTTGCGTTGTATATTGACAATGTATTTGAACGCGACTCGATTTAAGAAGCGCCATCTCTTTCACGCCAGGTTCTAATATATTTTTTTCTTACAAAAAAAATTGCAAAATTGTATAAATTGAATAAGTTTTGCAATAATAATAGCGAAAATAATTAATAGAATTTATAATAAATAAAAAAAATTGAAAAAAACACACAAATATTTTATATTATATGATATGTAGCTTTGCCTTGTAGACTTTGCCTTGTAGAATATGTAGAGATGGTTACGTGGAGAAAATATGTATTTGTCAAACATTGATATCTGTCAAAAGAAATAACGTAAACAACACGAAGTGAAGCTATTCTGGTGAATCATATAATATAAAATATTTGTGTGTTTTTTCAATTTTTTTTATTTATTATAAATTCTATTAATTATTTTCGTTATTATTATTGCAAAACTTATTCAATTTATACAATTTTGCAAGAAAAAAATATTTGCAAGAAAAAAATATATGAGAACCTGGCGTGAAAGAGATGGCGCTTCTTAAATCGAGTCGCGTTGAAAGCCGACTGTAAGTGATACTCGGGCTTCTAAGTTAATTTCGTATGACTTTAGTCAAAGAAAACTTTGTTTTTTATTAGCAACTTTTTTATTTTTTTAACGTTTTCAAAATCTCAGACTTTTTTTTAAATTCTGATTAACATAATCAATTCGCTGAATATTTGTATTCATTTAAATTAAAATGCAAAAAATGTTATTGGTATTTAAAAGCCGAGCATTTACAAGTTTTAGAATAATTTTATTTAATATTGCATTTCACGCACAAAATTAAGTCCAATAATTTGTCTCTGTTATTTGGAAAGGATAAGTAAGTATAATTTTTCAAAATTCAACGAATAACACCCAAACTTAAAGACAAAAGGAGAGAATCGATAATCAACAAGATTAAAAATAGAAAAACAATACCAAAAATTAATTGAGAGAAAAATAGCACAGTTTTACATTGAAAATGTTTACGATTACATTTTAGTTCCTGAATTTTTCTAATAATTTGTTATTTAGAATTCAGAATTTGTATCAATTTTTCACGTACTAGACTGTAGCGATTGGCTTTCTTGTTCCTTAAATTAATTACTGAGTGAACATTTTTTTTTTTAATGTTTCATATAATGATTGCTTTCATTTACTTTGCTTATACTTGACTGATTTGTATGTTATTGTTTGTTGTAGCGATGGTGGCCGGTTTGCTCATAGATGACAAATCAGAATTTGTATCCGGTATATTGTTGTCAATGACGACATAATCACCATTCGCACTGGTCGGTGATGGTTTACTACCTAGAGAACATAAAAAATTTAATTATATAGGTGTTTTGAATGTTTTGAATAATTTATAAGACATCCTACTAGGAAACTACAAAGTGAATTTATATATAATTAAAGAATAAAGCCATGACCACAAATAAATAGTTGTAATCGATTTTGTGGAAGAAAAAAAAAATCTCTAGTCAAAAATACTATTTGGGTTCGATGAGTGCATTAGTCGATGACGTATTTACAGTATCGCAATTGCTATACAGAGTGAACATAAATATACACAACGGTCCGCACCAATGAGCGCTAATATCGTAGATTTTTCTTTATCGATTCCACCAATACGACATCTACTAAAAAACTCGCCGATTTCTGTTACTAGTGGTGTTTTAATACAGCTCGTGTAGACCTACAAAGGAATACACTAACTCCGATTCTGTGTATGCGTATACGCATATATGTATTACAAATTCTGCACTCAGTCGTCAATCGGATACACAGTATCAGAGTCTGTGTGTTCTTTTGTATTAGGTCGTCTATAATACAGCCATAGCCGTATAGTTCGCTCGAGCTGTGTCAAAGCAACAGTAGTAACAAAAATCGGTATCTTTTTTTACAGATGTCGTATTAGTAGAATCGATAAAATTAATTTGTATGGGGAATATACGATACTAGTACCCATCGGTCCGCACTGAATCTCACTTGAGTTTTATTATGTGGTAGGTGCGCAGCTTGACAATGGCTGATAATTTGCGTACACGGTACAGTGTACCACATCCCCACATTAACATGGACAAAGCCGTTACTCTGTGATTCTTTAGATCCAAAACGCGTAAAAACTATTATTAACCATTTCAAATTGTTGGGGTGATTACAATACTTTACTGTGGTCAAACCCTACTTACATACTTATGAGAGGAATTAAATTTAAATAAAATATAGGAGGTATACTACCTTCTTCACTGATCACTGGATTACCTGAGGAGAGAATCACAAAAGAAAAGAACGAATAATTAAAAAATAATTAATGAATAATCGAAAATCGCAATTTGTTTGCTTTCACGACTTTAGTTTCTTTTGTGACCATACAAAGCTATATAGATTCTTACATTCGAATGGTTTTCAATCATCTCTCAATTACTCACCCAGACACACACACTCTCTATTTCTCTCTTTTTTTTTATCTTACATACATTCTGTTTCCATCATCGTCATTTGAAAATCCCATACGTAATACATATATTACAATTAATGTATGAATGTGAATGACGATAATCGAAACTAATCGTAAAACAATGAATAATAATTAATAAGTAATTTATTTAAGATTACCATTTGCAAATGTCGACAATGGCACCATATCAATGCTATTTATTGGCCCATTCGATGTTATTTCAACACTGCTACTTTTCCGTTTTATCTGCAGTGATGGGCTTGCTTTTTCCAGGTACATTGAAGCATCTGATATATCAACACTAGCCGTCTGTAGTGCAACAGTCGAGCCTCGTTTATCTTTTTTCATTATATTTCCATTTTTCGACTGTGTCTTAGTAGTGCCACTGACACCGCCGCTCGTAATTAAAGCACCTGCACTGCCAGTCACTGCACCAGCCGTTGCACTAACTCCATCCTGCCAAAATCATAAAACAATATTTTATAACATATGAATTGAACAATCAAGTTAAATATCTTATCCGCGACTCAAAAAAGGAAATCTTTACAAAAAATTATGAAGAAGCTGATAACGCAAAAGATAAATGGAATCTAATTCATAAATTCGGCGTCACTAGTAAAGCACGGAAAAATGAAGCAAAAAACGTTATTTTTAATGGTGATTTTTCCCTTGATAAACTTAATGAACACTTTACTACAATAAATTAAAGCCACTCCCAAAATTTGATTTGAAATAAAACAAAGAAATCAAAAAAATTAATTTTCACCCAATTTCATCAGAAAACGTTTATAACGCAATTCACAAAATTAAAAGCAATGCCACTGGTCCGGACGGAATCCCACCAAAGTGTTTTAAATATCTAGCTAACTATATTTCTGAACCTATCTCAATAATTATCAATTCCTCTTTCTCATCTGGATAATTTCCAAACAAATTGAAAAATATTTCCGTAACACCAGTACCCAAAATAGACAATCCATCATTATTGACACATTTTCGGCCTATAAGTAATGCTAATTTTCTTTTAAAAGTTTTTTCTTCAATTAGCTGAAACAAATAAATTGATATCTTAACATCAATCGGGTTTCCGGAAAGGTCATAGTTGTACAACGGCAATTTTACAACTCACTGAATATTTTCACAAATCAATTTCCAGTGGAAAATGTGTTATACTTGTTCTTTTGGATTTTACGAATGCATTCGGATCTGTTGATAATTATCGCCTTTTACAAGTGCTCAAAAGTACGGGTGCCAGTAACATTTCAATGAAATGGTTTAAAAGTTTCTTAATGGGATGGGAACAAACAAAGGATGGAAGCAAACGAATTTCTTTGTTCCAACGCCAGCATCACTAACAATTTTTCTCCGAACCAATAATACACGAGTTTGTATCGTTCTCCGACAACTGCTTAGTAAATTAATACCAAAAACATTGATAGAGGGCCAATACCTTGAACAAAGTTCAGTAGTGATTTTGTATAGGAAAGTGACATCGCTTCCACAGTATGGGAACAAATCGTGAAGCATGACAACAGTCTATCACAACCTCTTAAAATAATGAGAGGCATCATTCAAGGTGAAAATAACTCACAATTACTTTTTTCAATCTTTATTAATAACATTGGTAATTATATTAAATATTGCAATAAGACACTGTTTGCTGATGATGTCCAAATGTATATTGAGTGCAATATCAATGACATTTCTGATGGAATTCGTAAAGTTAATGATGAATTAAAAAATATTGAGAAATTTTGTAATGACTATGGTATCGAAATAAATCCAATTAAATCAAAAGCAATAATTATCTCATCCAAAAATAATTTAAATAAGCTAAAATACGATGAACTACCAAAAATATTTATTAATAATCCACATATTGAATATGTTGAGAGTGTTCGCGATTTGGGCTTTCAATTAAATTGCACCTTAACACCGGAAAATCATATTAAAATTATTCAACAAAAAGTATTCGGTGCTTTAAACACGTTCAGCTCTTTAAAAATGATATTGGCGTCAGATATTAAATTGCAATCGATCAAAACACTCGTATTACCAATTTTTGATTACATGGATATTGTTTATCACAATTACGGAATTCATGGCACAAACAATGATAGTGACAAATTGGAAAGGTTGCAAAATATTTGTATAAGATTTGTTTTAAATGTTGATCGTCGAGAGCATATAACATCTCAGAGAAATTCATTAAATTTAATGAAATTATATGATCGACGCACGCTACATATCGCAAACATGATTCATAAAATAATTGATAATGATGCACCACCATATCTTAATAATTTAATCAACATCAATACAAATAACACTCGCTCTAATAATAATATAACTTTGACAATAAAGCATCATTTCTTTTTGTTGTAAGGAATGAAATCAAACAACAACAACAACAACAAAATTTTAGGAGATTAAAATTGTAAACAAAAAACTGACACTTACACTTTTGTCTTTTTCCTTATCTTTGTCCTTCTTTTTAAATCCAGGGAATGGAACTTTATGCGTTTTCAAAATCTCTTTGCTAGATCGCACCAAATTATTGCGCATGCCCAAACTTTCGATCGTAGCCACTGATTCTGATTCTTCGGTTATGCTGATCAATTGACTTATATTAGCGCTGGCACCTTCGTCGCCTGCCTGAATTGGAATATCGTCTGTAAAATGTCACATCAAAAAAAAAAAAACAATATTAGTCATAAAATTAATTTATGTAAATGGATGCTGTTACGATTGACAGCTGCATATATGTGATTTTTTTGCTATTGCACATAGTGAATAAAAGGCAAAAGTACTTCATGTTTATTTTATAAAAACATAAATGAAAAAAAAAATCAAAATTATTCAATTGCATTGAAGTTCTTGTGATATTGAAAGCGAAAGATTAGAAAAAAACACGAACAAAAATCTTAAAAGAAAGAAAAAGTATACACTTTTTTCATGGTTATTTGTAGTTAACGCGAATTTGTCGAAATCGCACTCATCTGTTCGAACTTCATACCAAGATCTCTTATTTAAAAAAAAAATAAGAAAAAAATCAAGCTCAGTATTCCTGCATCGGAATTTATAAAAATAAATTGACTTTATCACAAATATTTAAGATGTTCATCATTTAACTATTTAAATTCCCGAACGTCACAATGCAAATAAAAAAAAATTAACATGGGACATTTTTGGAAAGCAGGACAAAGCACTCAAAAGAGCATCCCCCTCAGATTCTCTTCCAATTCATTGGAATTGGTGATGCTTTCATGCCAAAATAATAGGAACCAATATAAAAACAAAACAAAAACAACAAATTCATAGCATAGCAATTGGCGCGCAAATTATTTTACAGCCAATTGACTGTAAGCACTTGTGCTTAGCTTTTTGAATTGAAAATTTATTCCTTTGAAAGAGAGAGAGAAAGTAGAAGAATGTACCTAAACAGTCTACGGAATCAATTGTGGATTAACTCAAGACAACAACAACACCCAATAAAAAAAATTATGCTCAAAATAAAAAAAATATATTTTTTAAATGCACACAAAATGGAACCGGCACAAATATTGTGTGAGTTAATTAAAAAAAAGAAGGACAAATAGAGAAAGAGAAAAAAAAACACTAATGATGTGAGTTTGCGTGTTTTAGTGTGTGTGTGTTTTCCCATACCTGTCTCAATTTACATCCGATTGATATTTGAATCATTTTTTTTTTTGAGTCTGTTGCGATTTTGCAAAATCACAAAACTTGAGTTCTTGAAAACGCTTGATATCGAAATTGTTGAATTGATTATCACACTGTTTTCACAGTGAATCTTATCTATATATATTGTAGACGAATTCTGAAAACCGCCCGAAAACAAAAGCGCTCTCCTTGTGTTGTATACATTTGATCGTTGTAAGTGTTGGAAAATCCGACGATAAAATTGAATTTTGATAAAAATTCGGAATATTAAAAATAAATTAATTTGCAGCTTGACGGTATCGATAGTGGCAAGAACTTTCAATAACACAAATCGCTTAATATTGTAACGTAATTTTCCAGTTCGATAAACGTCCAAAACAAGTGAAAAACAAATTGAGGAGAGATTATAAGCTTTTTTCTTTTGTAGTATTGAAGAAAGTAAATGTTCAAAGTCGCGCAAACACTACAATCACATATTATGTATGTTAAGCTTATTAGTATAAAATAGGTTTAGGTCGCGTAGTATATGAAGGCGTAAGTTTCGATCGTGTGGGTGATTTTCTATATGTATATTATAGTTGTTGTGGTGAAGACATTGGAACAATGTGAACACTGGCCGGTCGACCGTTAATAAGCAATGCTTGAAATTCATCGTTGGCGTCGTCGTCCAAATTTTCGAGTTGTTGACAAAGACGTGCCCCTGCACTTGATCGAATATCGTTGCGTGCATTTGCATTGTTCTGAATTGCGTTCGAATTTCCAATGACATTAGTTTTGCCATTTGCACCGCGTGCTGTTGACGATGTAGATTGGCCAGATTGTGGACGACGCCGTAATGGCGATTGATTCAATAAATTAGATACAACGGTTGTGGCCGATGAATCACTGGATTTTTTATGTTTTGGTGAACTGGTTGGGCTTGAATGTCGTGATGTTTTTGCTGATGCCGTTTCAATTGGTTCCTCTTCGATGCTTGAATTTTTACCCGGACTGTATTTCCAACCCCAATTTTTCCAACGTTTTTTTGAATCAAATTTACGCATCTCTTTTGGACTGAAATTTGCATCAGTCACATTAGTGTCGTTATTATTATTATTGGCTGTGTCGATTGTTGGATCATTCGTTTCGGCAACACTGCCACTTCGATGGATATGCTGTTCTAAGGCGGCTACATAGTCCATTTCGAGATCATCTACGTGATTTCGATGTCATTCCCGCATGACATGTTCATTTTTGTTACGGTTTGTGTAGGTGTTGTTTATGTAGGTTTGTCAAAGTCGTTTTCGCGCGATTCGCGTTCCAACGATATCAAGTGATGTGTTTTTGGGGAAGGTATTCGCATAGGTGTGAGTAGGTATTTGTATGTATGTTTGTGTCAGGGGTTTTGTTTCAGTATATAAAAAAAATATACATAAACAAACAAAAGAAATGTACTCAAATCAATATTTTTTTATAATTTTTTTGGTTTTGTTTTCGTTGATTTTTTTTTTTTCATTTTATTTGGAAAAGGAAAAAAAATATTCAAGAAACAGAAAAAAATCATCAATTCATTTAATATTTGGCGCATGAAGAGGAGTTATCAAAAATATACATTGTTATTTATTCATGAATGATTTACATATATGTTTGGCGTGTTTTCATTTTGACATAGAGAGAAAACAGTTTTTATTTTTTATTTGTACAATTGTTCACTACGCATGATGGATAAAACACACGTTTAACGCTTTTGGTGGAGCTGCAAAAATATATTAGCATAGCATTTATCCTTTTTTTTAGAAAATTTTCTTTTAAAACAAACGAAAGGGAAGTAGTAAACGTGATTTGAAAACGATTCTACTTTATGAATTGAAATATTGAGTGTGTATATTCTATTCAATTCTAGGTACATTTCGGTAGACGTGAATATGAATGTCAAGTGTACTTTGAAAAAAAAAAAATTATAAATGTTTATCTATAATGCAAATATGTTGAATATTCAACCAAAGTACAAAATTGAAAAAAGTCACATTTTTACCTCTACACTTTGCATTTTCTGTGGAATTATCTAACTTTTCATACAGTTAAAAATGTTATTGCATTATGTTGCACTTATGCATTTTTTTCTTATAAATTCTCGTTCATGCCAAAAACCGGCTGGAATGTTCAAATGTCAAAAAAAACTTCATGCTACGCCTCAATCGGCTAATTATGGACAGAATGGGCAGAATCAATTATTTTATAATCGTCATATAATAATTATTATTACAATTAAAATCCATTACATTACAGAAATACAACAAAACAACAGTGCAACGTCTACAAATTGAATCATGCATATGTATCATTAGACTGATTTTTGACTAATTAAAAACAATCAAATACGGTGCGGAGAATCTATGCAAAAAATCATTACTGACTGTCGAACTTTATGCCATAAAATGTGCAGCATTGAAGTTTATGATTTTTTTGTTTGGAGAAATAATCGAGAGAGAGAAAAAAAAACGTATGAACGAGAAAATAAGTGAGAAGGAATTTTATTCAGAATAAATGCATATTGAATTTATCAATATTGTAATTGCGTAGCATATTTCATTGAAATATTTGTATCAGTTGGTAAAATTTATGATTGGTTGTTATTTTTATTGGAAGCGAAGGAATATTCGAATATTTGGCGCTCGCATTTCAAATAAAAAAAAGTAAAGTGTTTCAAATTTTTCATATGTGTGTGTATAATATGTATATTGCAACGGATTTCAAATACTAAATGTTTTCTGCAATGTGCTCCACTATCACACCCATTCGGTAACGACACAGATGTTACCAGAGAATGAAAACGTGACATATTGTTCGATTTGTCACAGAAAAAAAATAACAACGATGATATATATACTGTCGTGATAATATCAAAAATGAATGATTGGGGGGGAGGTTAACGAGAAATGAACAAATGAACAATTTGAATTATATATGCATTGAAAGGATGGAAATTACCTGGCAATTTCTTTGTTCTAAATGATGCGTTCGTGATCATTGACTTGGACACAGTGACCGTTTGAGTGGAAGTGGATAGTGCAACACTTATACCTAAGGGGAGAATCACAAAAGAAAAGAATTAATTGGAAATAATCGATAAGTAATCGACAAATAATCGAAATAATCGAAAATAATCGAAATAATCGAAATAATCGAAAATAATCGAAATAATCGAAAATAATCATACCCATTGGACCGTCACTGGGTTGACCTAAAATAATGAAAAGAAGCATTAGAAAAAATAAAAAAAACATCACGCCTTTGGAGACTACCCGAGCTTCTGAGACAATAAGCGAGATGTTTTCGAACAAAAAAAAAAAAAAAAACGAAATTTGAAACCAGAACAAATATGTGTACAAAAAACTCACCCGATGCATTTGCGTGTAGTGAATTTTTAATGGCATTCGTAACTAATATCACCTCTGGATAGAGTTCGTAACAAGCACGATTATGAATATCGTCCACCGCTTGAATGGCAATCGATGCAAATTCATTGAACATTGCAAAATATGTTGAATGCAACAATTCCAGTAGAAATTGCGCTGAAATCGGAATACGTGGTATTGGTTTTGTGGTAGATGCAGACGTTGCCGTTGCTGTAATTGTACTAGTATTGTTTGGATCATTTCCGTACGATGGTCGATGTGCATGCCCGTATTTGGTAAATCCCTGATTCACCAGCTGTGAAGCCGTCCGGCACAAATGATACAGAGATGATTTTGGTATTGAACTCAATTGTTGATTGTACACAAACATAACAGCAGTCATTATTTTCAGGCGATTTTGTGCATTAACCGATTCGACTTGTGGCAATGGACCCCAATTTACATCTTTGTTACTATTCTCTTCCCAGCGTCGTAAATCGTACGCATTTAAACATTTTTCTTCATGATAAATGGACGCCTGTGCCAATACAGGCATACGAAATGACACAACCTTTGGTTGTCCCTCGTCTGTACTCACTTCAATATTGTATATACCTATATAGGGGAGAATAGCAAATGATTAAAATATAGAATTAATCGAAATAATAAAAATTAAATGCAATTCAACGTATTGATTCCACAACTAACACTACCAAATCTCATTTTTCCAGCAATTTGTTTGCTGTCGAGACTTTTATTTCTTCAGTATGTGTGTGTTATATACTCTCTCTCTCTCTCTCTCTATCTCTCTCTCTCTCTATCTCTCTCTCTCTCTCTATCTCATATATACTCTGTTTTTATCATCATCATTTAGAAATCTCATATAACATACCCAACAAAAGAGTTTCAATGCTACGACAACTCTTTTTATCACCCTGTGCCACCGCATTCAAATACGTATAAATTAACGTTGGCACAAATTGCAATGTAAAACTTTTCAATTTTGCTTCATTCGAACGATAGTAACTAAACAATTGATTGCATATCGAATGCAGCACCTGTAAATGAAAAAGATATGAAAAGACGAAAATGTTGAAAAGAGTTCAGCTATTTAAAACAATCAAAAACAAAAAGAAGATTTTTTATTGACACTTACGTCTGGATATTTGAGACGTTCATTGATTATCGTAAATAGTGCACTTGATACTTCATGGTTGTTTTCATGATCAGCAATAAATGATTGGATTTCAGTCGGCTCCAGCGCTGCATACTCAGTTAACCAATCACTTACTATTGACTCAGCCATAATAACTCTCTTTACTCTTTTTCGTTAGCATAAAACGTTGTTTCTAACTTTTTTTATGAATCGTTCACTTTGTATTTACATTCTGGAAATCGAAGACAAAAAACCACAAAAGAATAATTAAGAAAAGTTAAAAAGAAAATATTTGACGAATGATTTATTTGAAAATTAATTATAAAATAGAACTATTTTGAAAGCGGGAGGATAAAAAACGACCTTCTGCCCAGCAACCTAAATGGTGACCTTCGTGTATTTATGGAAAATTGGCTAAAACTAAGAGCAAAAACTGTGATTAATCGCCTTAGCATTGAACTGAAATTTGATCTTTCTTCTTATTTGCTGTGCATTTTCGGAATTTTTTCCCTTGTTTTTATCATCGCAATTAGTCACGTTTTTATACATATTTTTCTCTTCCTCACTCACGCGCTCATTTATTCGTTTCTCGTTCTTGACAATAGAAATATGGATGACATTAGCTATATTGACACTAAAGCATAAGCATACATATAATGTACATACACACGATTGCATGAAGACTATTTGGCATGTGAAGTGTGTTGAAATTTATTTGTTACGGAATTCTTCAAAGAAAATTCAACATTTATATGAAATCAAAGAATTTAACAAAACTTATTGATTTAGTGAAGAAAAAAAAAATCAGTGAAATACAATTCTACCATTACGATTTGAGAGTTTTGATAATAAAGGTTGATATGAAAAAAATTCCATCCATTGATTTACACATATACAATTTTTGCACGAGTTCCACTTTAATCGGTATGAAAATGTATTTCATTGAATGACTTTTTCCGAAACTATTTACGCTCACCAGCTTCTCAATCTAGTTTAAAGAACAGCCAGCCACCAAAACAAATCGAAAAACGAAAAAAAAACTAAGTCAACTAAAAAAATTGTTAACAAATAACTTCTTTTTGTTAGAACATTAGTCGGTTTTTAACGGAGGCTTTCGTCATGTTATTTTTTCACTTCTTTTCGCACTTGATTTTTGGAATGGAAAAAAAATGTGAGTAAACGAATTTACTGCTTAGTTTTATAAAATATTTTTTATTACTCTTTGCATAGCACACAAGCACACAGAATCAATGGTTTTCGCATTCACAGTGAATATTGTGGCTGCATGATATTGATAATTCACTGGAATACTGATGCACGAGAGACCCTGTCAAATGTCACAAACACATGAAACATGCAGCAAACCGCGCACCAGATTTCCAAATCCAGCGAATGAAAGAAATATTTTGATGTATCATACACACTTACTTCACATCATTCACTTTCATTTTTTTTTTATTTACAATACACACAGCGCCAATGTCAAAAATTTTGTTCGACATTTCACCAACAACCAGAAAATTGATAAAATATAACAATAATTTTTTAATGCATTTTTATGTAATTTTTCCAAACGAAAAAATTCAAACAATGTAATTCAGTTCTCATTTTGTTTTGAACGATAGAAAAATCTATTGACATACAATGCTTTGCTGGATTTTCACGCATGCTAAAAAAAAGACATATGAGAACTTACGAGCAAATGTCAAAGTTGCCAATGGTTAAAAGTGATGTAGAATGTGTGAGTGAAACAGAGAGAAATTCACCACTCCAACACGTCAAAAACAACAGGCCACAATACAGAGTTTGTGATTCGAATTTGATGAATATATATTATTATTCCACTTGTGTGTTTGTTTTAGTTAGCATACGAAGCAAATGAGGAAGAGCGAGAATAAGATATGAAATATACGAAACGAATGTAGAAAGTGTGTGTCTGCCACGTAAAATTATTCATTGCTTTAAAAAACACTCTCAATATATTTCTTCTGTAGGAAATAGGCTGTACAAACTTTGATTGTCAATTGTGTTGTGTGTTTTGTAGAATATTTTTGGTGTTGTTACTTAATTTTAATCCAAGTTGCGCCAATCTAATTGAAGAAAAAAGCAGATTATTCTTGCTACGAGAAACGTTTGGTGTTGTCGGCATTGTTTTCATCTGGCAAAAATAGCTAAGATTTTTTTTTTATTGTGTCGTCATTAAAGTTGTGACAATTTATAAGTTTCCACCAAAAATACTTGGACCAATAAATAATGGGTGCAGGAAGCAGTGTTGAAGTTCCGGGCGGTGGTAGCGAAGGATATCATGTTTTACGTGTAAGCATTGATTATTTCAATAAAAAAATATATTTAAAAAATGGAATACATCAATGAATAATAAAAAAGAAGAAGTGAAAAAAGTCAACACAATCTGTTTCATGAGTTTGAAATTGGGCTCCAATTACAAATTACCGTACATTCAATAACCTCAATTGAATGACGTGTTTTGTTTGACAGATAGTTGTTTTTATTCATTTTTCTCCAGATATTGGATTCATATTCTTATTGTGCTTTTTAAAATATATGTATATATATATATAGGTGCAAAGCGGTTCGCCAGCTGAAATTGTGGGATTAGAAGCGTTTTTCGATTTTATAATTGCAATTGAAAATATTCGTTTGGATCAAGACAATGACACACTTAAAGAATTGCTTAAGAAAAACGTAAACAAACCTATTAAAGTGACTGTATACAGTAGTAAAACCCAAATCGTGCGTGAGGTATCGCTGACACCAAGTGATGCATGGGGTGGTCAAGGATTGTTGGGCGTATCGATTCGATTTTGTTCGTTTGAAGGTGCAAATGAAAATGTGTGGCATATATTAGATGTGCACCCTTCGTCACCGGCTGAAGAGGCCGGTTTACGATCATTTACCGATTACATTATTGGCGCCGATTCCATATTACATGAAAGCGAAGATCTATTCACATTGATCGAAACACACGAGCAACGACCATTAAAACTTTATGTATACAATACGGATGATGATACGTGTCGTGATGTTACAATTAAACCGAATTCTAAATGGGGCGGTGAAGGTAAGTGGTGAAAATGATTTTTCTTTTTCTTTATTGACACGTAGCATCTCTGTGATATTTTACAGGTAGTTTAGGTTGTGGCATTGGTTATGGTTATTTGCATCGAATACCGATTCGTGTGTTGCCTGACGAAAAAACAACAGCAAATGTAACAGCCGGTGCAGCAAATAAACCATTCTTGGGTACAGCACCGTCACCAATTTCCGTTCCATATGTTCCACCATTAGCCAATACATTTGCACCGCCTACTGGAAAAAGTGATGCGGAAATTGTGTTTGCTGGCGTTTCCAATTTGAATTTAAACAATTCTGGAGCACCACTGACTTTAGGAAATGAACAACAACAACAACAGCAGCAGCAGCAGCAGCAACAACAACAACAACAACAACAACAACAACAACAACAACAACAACAAAAACAGCAGCAGCAACAGCAGCAACCACAATTGAATGTAATACCCACATCAAACCCAAATGAAATGACAGCGGCCATCGAAAAATCTCAGCAAAATCTGTCAACCAACTATCAACACACACCGATTTTTGCATCTGTTCCACCAACTAGTATTCCTAGCTTAAACGAATCATTCAATATTCCAACATCAATTAATCCAAACAATGTGCCAGCCCCAATCTATCAATCGAGTCCAGTGCAAGGTGACTGATTGTTCTTTATAAAATAGTTGCTTTGTATCTTTGGAATATTGATCCAATCAATTGTTGTTCTTATTTTTTGTAGCTGGGGCAATACCAACATTTAATCAGTTCGCAAATGTACCCCCACCACCATCATCGATCGCCAATTTACCCGGTTTGGAAACAGTTTTTGAACCAAGAGCAACACTAAGTCCACAGCAATATTCGCAAGAATTACAGGTAAACACATTTATTTGACGGAAGGTTTTTTTTATTTCGACCATAAGGTCTAGTTTTTTTTATCAAATATTTATATTCCGACTTTTTTGAATATAATTTTTCGTCTTTGTTTGTATTGATTTTCCTTGAAATTCACAGCAACAACAACAACAACAACAACAACAACAATTTGTGTCTCAGTCATATGCGTCGTCAAATGAGAATATAACGTTTTCGCAGAATGCACCACCATCTCTGCAAACATACTCATATTCATATCCACAGGTACAGCAAGTGACAACGCCACTTGAAATTTCATTACCCGGAATGCCTCCGATAACCGTTAGCGCAACAATTCCGTCGCAGCAATTCTACAATATGGGCCAAAGTGTTGTGCCAACATTGCCGCCAACAACATCAACAACATAGTAGAAACTCAGAAAAAAACGATATAGAACAAGCAGAGAAAACATCTATCTGACGATGGCATTTTGATTTTGTTCCGCTTTTTGTTTAGTTAGTGTTGCATATAATTTCTCTTATTTTTTTCCCTCTTAATAAAAACAGAATTCTAAGCAACAAAATGATTTTTTTTCTGAAATGAAGTGACCATCCTAAAATGCATTTTGTTTGCTTTCAAATTCAATAACCGAAGAAAATTGTTGTTTTCGAAAGCGAACATACGTCCTCAAGGTAAAAATTAAATAAATACATCGAACACTTCGGTGAGGACGTATGCAAACGAAGCAAAATTTCACATTTATATATTTAAAAAAATAATATTTATAATTTAATATACTTTGTCCGAGAATTTCTAATACACAATTGAAAAAATGTGCAAAATGTAAAAAATACAGAGTGAAAAACAGCTGATGCCTGATTGAATTGGTTACAACATTTATAAGTCAAATTTCATATTCAAATCCAAAACAAATTATAAATAAAATAAAGATACAATTTTTATTGATTTGCAATGAACCATGTTCGCTATAGCGAAATCTATTATTATAAAAAATTACCTTTTGGCCAAGATCCATCCATCTGGAGTTTATTGAATTTTATTAAATTATTTTAAATTTGTCCTGATTTTGATAGCATATTCCATCACATTCCGTGTGTAATAAATTGTGAAGTTTTCATTGGGCGACCCCATCAAGAACTTTTATTATATAGAAAACATTTGTTTGTTTTATTTATTTATTTTTTTTCATTTTTATTTGTTTATATAGATATTTTTCGTATGGTACAAGTAAATTTTCTGGTTTTGTTATATTTCACTTCTATTAATTTAAAAGTTCGAATTATTTATTTTTCTCTCTCTTCTGAAAATACAAATGCCCTTACATAACAAAGTGAACAAACGCACCTAACCTCATAGTGTTTGTGTGGCTGTATATCTTGTGTTTTATGAAATACATTTTGTTATGCGAGTATCTCTTTAACATTTGTTGATCGATGACATTTTAGATGATAATTTCGGTATTTCCAAGCTCTTCATCAGACGGTATTACAACTAGGCTGGGATCAATGTAATCGGGTGCAATGGGTTCTAGGCCAGCTGCTTCTCGTTCTCGAAGCACAATATATGCTTCACGCTGTGACCATTCGAGTAATTGTCGATCGGGTAAATAGGACCAGACGAAAATTGTTCCAACACACGCCAATGTAACGCCAAAAAAGTATGTACCTCGTGTATATTGACGATCTTCTTCTTTGTCTTCTCGGCTAAAACCATAGCTAACCCAATTTTTTGATTTACGAACGGCTTCAATGCTAAAATCTGTCACTTCTTCGGTTACTTGTGATGACAATGGTTTTGCAACGGATGTTTCATTCTTTTTCGGTGATGTTGATACCAAACGAATTGGATTTTGGAACTGTCGAACCAAGCGACCACATCTCATCAATGAGGCAGCCATCGTTAGAGATTTATTTTCCTTCGTTCGTTTACCAAAACTAAAATTAAACTGTTTTCTTTTTGTATCAGTGCGGAGCGTTTTGTTTTTGAGCACTGATGGCACACGTAATTCAATGGCGGCCCCCCAATGATAGTATTTTCAATTCAGTCTCTCGGATTTAATCCGTGTGTGTATTTTGATTCTTATTTTTTTTTCTTACAAAATGTCAAATTCGGGTACTGTTAAACATATTTATGTTACTTCAAGCGTGGTGAATTTTATTTTTACTCACCTTTAAATCGATGAAGTTTGAATTAAAAAAAATTGAAATGAAATTAAATGAAAATAAAAAATAAATGAATTGAAATTCAAAATCTTGTAGAATTTTGTTTTAAGAGAAAATTTATTTTTTAAAATAAAGGACAAAGCTACAAAGGTAGCCATGATTATCGACGTTTTAATATTTTCGATAAAGAAATCGATAACAAAGATTATTCAAAAAAAATTAAAGCAGATTTCGTATACTTTCATATTTGAAAGCTTAGTATATGTATCGATATCAATGAGTGTGTGAGAGAATAGTGTATGCCAATAATATACGACAATATAACAAATAAAATACTCAAATATGTGTGTTTTTTCTCAACTGTGGCTGCTGCTGCTGCTGCTGCTGTTGATGATGATGATGATCAGTGGCAATTTTATTCTCAATTATTTTCCATGATAAATTTGAATTATACTAATATTGTTTAGAAAAAATACTTTTTTTTCTCTTTGATATAACAAACAATATATCTATGCGTGAATTTTGAACTGCGTTGAAGTAATTTAGTGTGTATGGTGATTTAAATTCGCTTGCAAAAGTTTCGTTGGATATGATAAATAACAAACAAACAACGCGAATGTGTCAAAGTTTCCATGATGAAATCAAAAAGGATTAGTCATATGAAGTCCTGTTAATATTCACGTAAATAAGAAAATAATAAGAATTGATCATTTCGAATTTGGCGCGTAGAAAGAGATATTATTAATTCATTATATAAATAAACGGTGAGAGAAATGCGTAAGATGATGTTTGAACGTTGAAATACAGATTCAAGTCTCATTGAAAATCCAAAATTTAAGTCTCAACCGATTTCTGGGTTATTTAAAACCTAGAAATCATTCCTCTGTGATTTCAACCGATTTCTAGGTTCAAAATATCCGATTTTTTTTCTGTGAGTACACTATTGTCTGGCATGAACATACCGATTGGCTGCCACGAACTATTTGATTGGCTGCGAATAAAAGTGGAAATAGTCGATTTCAAATGTTCTCGATCTCTTAATAAGAGAGAATGTTTGAGGTCTATACCATCGCTTATACGGATGTTGCGAACGAACAGTTTATTTCCACTTATGTTCTGAAGCACTCAACATTTGGATTATTGGATTATTGGATTAAAACGGGGAGTGTCCTATTTAAA
>NW_022199008.1:129888-147185 GCF_009176525.2 Contarinia nasturtii
GTTAATAAAGAATTTTTCGTATTTAGTAATAAGATATGTTAATATTTTGATGTTAATAGGACATCTATAATCCAACATTGGACATCTATCTATGAGGTGGGCAGTGGTTTCCCCTTCTCCACCACACAGTCTACAGTCCGGATCGTCTCTGAGATTTAGATTTCCCAACATTTAGTACACACTTCAAAGCGAGTTCGAAAGTTGAATTTTTGCGATTTCAACGAGGTAAAATTCAATTCAAAATCGTTTGCGTGTGATAGATATTCATAAAATGAATTTTATGACATAAACTGCATGTGTGTTCTCTTTATTATGAATTACACGTGAGAAGATGTTTTGAATTTCAATTACACAGATCTGCATGAAGGAGATTTGAGATTTTGTGATGAACCTCGCAAAACAAGTGCGAAAAAGATGTGTTATTTTGATAACAATATTGTTATCGTTAAAACTAAATCCACTGAATATATTACATTTAGCGATAAATATTCGTGAATATTTAAAGAAAAACATTTTCAGATATACAAATATTCGTTTGAATTATCAAAAAGAACCTATCTAAAAGATGTTACTAGCAATCGGAAATATTAATTTGCTTAGTGAGATGATTTTCGTTTGCCCAATTATAAAAACCATCCAATATCAAGTGATAGCGAATAACAAGTATAAAGCCAAAAACACAGTCAAACATTCGTAAAACACAAGAAATAAATCCAGAAAAAAGCCGATGAAAACAATGGAAAGTTTGCAAAAAAAAAAATAATAAAAGAAAGAAACAAAACAACAACAGAGTCCAGGTTTGTACAACTCAAAAGGTGGATTTGCAAAAATGCTCTGCAAAATAGTTGCGGAAAAGAGATCGCTCTGTACGAAAAAGGGAAAATCGTTTTGCACAAAGAGCCAAATGGATGCTGGCCGAATGAGTGAGTGAGTCAGAGATGATTGGGAAACCATTGGGAATGACAACACAAAAACGCATACACATACGAAAGAAACACATTGTATGAATATTTGAGATTTGGTATGTAGTAGAGAGATGAGCAAAGTGAAATACGCATCAGCCGCAGACAGTGAACAACAATTGAAGTGATCGGACGCATAAATTATTTTCTCTTCTTGATCTGTCGATACAGTTTAGTTTTAAAATATTTATTATTCGGTGAAAATCGACAAAAAAGTTTTGTTGAAGTGTGCTGCTGAATTTTTAGTTGACAGAAGATGAAACGACGTCGCAAACCCACTTCTGTTCAACGGAAAAAAACTTTGCCGAGTTCGGCAAAAAAGCATAGATGGGGAGACTTTTTTTGCAGGGGGGCAAATGGTTATTGGCCGGGGGGGAGGGTTAACAAAAAAAACAGCCCAAATTTTTTTCAGCACCAATCGTAAAGTAATCACTTGTCAATTTCTCGTTCTATAAATTTGCTATGAGGTCAATTTCTTGAGTTTTTTACCATCACTCACTGAAATACCAATCACTTTGTACCCTTCTAACGAAGTAAACTTTCTTTCATACGAGCAAATCATTCTTAATTTTATAAAATCATTTCCGTTTAAAACTCCTGGAGTTGCTGTATTGAATTCGTTTACCACAAAATTGCAGTCGTCATTTTTTTTCGCACTGTATTAATAACGTAACAGACGACAAAATCAAAAGAAATTGTTTTATATACATTTTGAATGGTGACCGGTCATATTTTCCCCGGTTACAATTTCCCCCATACAAATATAATGGAGAATTTATGCCCGAAGAATAGAAGAAAATAATTCCTTTTAAAATTTGGTCATATTTTCCCCAAGAAAAATATTTTATATTTTGAATTACACACTACACTGGAATATTATATGAAGTATAAGTAACTGTTCAAGTAGCTAAAATTTGAACGAATTCACTCAAGTCCGTTTGCTGGTAGCCATAATAATGAATAATAAAAATGAATGTATTCCATAGATGATGACGTAAAATTTTTTAGGGGGGGGGGGGTGATGGCAAAATTCTGTAGGGGGTTCCTGGAAAAATCCATGGGGGGTCCCTGACGATGTCAACAATTTGTACGAAATGCGAAATGACACATAAATCGTTTTTTTTTTTTTTTTTTTTGGAAGTCAAGTTTGGTGAAAATCCCTAGCAAATCGAAAGAATTTTTCAACTCCAAATTCTCTAGCAAATGACGATAAAATCGTTTTTTTTTTTTTTTTGGAAGTCACTTTTTGAGGTGAAAATCCCTAGCAAATCGAAAGAATTTCCCGACCAAAAAAAGTGAAGAGCAAAAAAAAAAAAAAAAGGTCCTCATTTCCAAAATTGTTGAGGGTTCCTAAAAATATTTTAGGGGGGGGTCATCCGACACCTAGGAACCCTCGTCATCACCTATGAATGTATTCTGCTCGACACTGAATGCAATGACTAATATAAATATAGATTAAATTGTTTAGTCTATACAAATCGATGTTATGTAATCAAGAATTGTTAATTATTATTATTCGGCAAATCGCAGTTTGCAGAGGGGGGCAAATCGCATTTTTTTTTGTTTTGCAGGGGGGGGGCAAATATATTTTTGACTGACTCCTTAAAGAACAACGCACCTTGTAAATAATAAGAAATTTTACCAATTCAATTCAAGAAATTTACGCTTGTTTTTTTGAAAGTTTCAACACTTACATATGTTTTCACACATTTTTTTCACTGTTATTTTATCATAATAATAAAATACATATAAAAACTCACAATAATAAATTAGAATTTCAAAAACTCAAACACGGTTCATATCAACAAACATTAATGTCACATTTCATGAAATGTCAAAACACTAATAACAGTGTTGCCAAAACTAATGTAAATGTGATGGCGCCACCAGTACTAAAATACTACACTGCGCTAGGACGCGTGCTTATGATTCAGGTCAAGGTGCATTTTCCAAGGCGACGATTGCAATCGTCCACGTTTTTTTTTCAAATCGGGCGTCAAAAAAACCACAAATAATAAATCGTTCACGATTTTGGCGTCAAAAAAACCATTGATCTCAATCGTTAACGATTTTGGCCAACGATTTGAAATCGTACACGATTGTAATCGCCGCCTTGGAAAATGGACCTTCAGATAAAAAAAATTATCGGTTGTGATCCGGGCTACAGAGAATTTGTGGGGGTCGTACGCAAAGATTTGGCAACCGATAATGAAGAAAATTTTCTGAAATCATCGGAAGAGTGGCACCATATGACCGGTTTTTTCGACCGTCAATACAAACTGAAGCGATTTACGGGCGCGTTTGAGAAAAAATGTCGTAAGCTGCGCGAAAATCGCGAAATCTATGAGGAAATGCCATCGAAGAAAAGTTCTGACTACCTTACCTATCTGGATTACCAGCTGGATGTATTCAATGAATCATGCGAGGTATTTATTTATTTTTTTCTCTCTCTCTTGAGTTGATTTTATTTCATGTTATTGATGTGTGTCATTCATTCTTAATTATTACAGATAAAGTACCAAAAACGTGTGGGTCGTTTTAAGTTTGATGCATTTAGACGTATGCAGGTAGCATTGCATGTGTTGGTGAAGCAAATGACAAAAGTCGATCGTAGAATGTCGGATGCTGAGAAAACATTGTGATATTGGCATTTGGTGGTGCAAAATTTTCATCAAACTCACCCATCAAAGGATATCTACGGTGTCCGCATCGAGCATTGCAACAAATGGCACGTGAATATGTATTCGTTTTGCCAATCAACGAACACAATACATCCCAGAAATGCAGTCCACGTAAGCTCAAGAAACGAAGAAGTGTGCCAGAACGTCAATCAAAAGACTGGTAAGTTGTTTTTGATTGGCATACCATTGCCGATGAATGACATTATTATTATTATTATTGATTGTATTTGCTTTTCTTCATTGTTGAACAAAAAAAAAACAGTTTTCTAGTTTGCCCCAACTGTAAACCGGTCGAAGATGGCGTTTTTCACGATCCAATTCAATGGACAGGCAAAGTTCATAGTACTTTCAAAAAGAAACATCAAGAATGGAAATACAGTTCCATATGTACATTCCATCGACCGCTTCCAGAAGCAAATCCAAATCCACAACCAAGACGAAAGAAAAATAAATTCGAGAAGCTGGAACCCAAGGAACGGAAAACAACAGTTATATTCAATCGCGATATAAATGCAGCGAGAAATATGATTAAGAAAGGATTGTACATGTTGAATCATCTGCTGATGCCAAATTGTTTCCGACCATTCATGCATCAACTCCATTATTATTACAACAATTAAATTCAACAATCAAAAATATAAGCACGGACGTCTACGCGAACATTCTCATATACTAGAAATAGTAAGCATATTAATTTTGAGAGTGATCAGCGATCTCAACACTACTACTACTGCCAGTACCAAATCTTAAATTAAAGCAATGTTGTTGTTGTGGTCATTGATTTTATAAGTAGCACAGCGGACGGCAGTTCGTGCGAGTGACGAAACCACATTAGTGTGTTGAAAAGTCGAACTCGCTATATATACACGTAATTTACGAAATCCAGACCTAGAAGGCCGATGGCCCCGGTTGATGTATGGTTGGAAAGCCCTTGGGCCATAGATCAAGAAAAAATGTCAAAGTTTGAAAATCGGTCCACCCGTCTTCAAAATACGGTCCTTTCAAGAAAATGGTCAAAATTCAGTTCTACGGCCATATATGGCACTAAATAAGGCCATTGACCTCTAAAACATCGATATTCGGATTCTAGAGCTCAATACCTTTCCAACGACCCCCTAACCGTCAAAATCGATGAGACTTTTCGAAAACTTCAGCGTTTTAAAAATTTCATATGAATCTCTATGAAAAATCAAAATGTCTCTCTGTCTGTGCGCAATTTTGCGTACTCGATTCTGATCTCTTTGAAACTTTTTGTGATTAAAGTACACAAAAAACTAAGACTTTTTTGTTCCGGCACTTTTCGATTTGGCCGCCATGTTGGCCGTGGCCGGCCTCCAAAAGTCACTTTTTGAGTTTTGTCCCCACGGTCACCGAGGCACATCCACTTGACACCCCCCCATCCTCCCCGGACATATGCATATCATTGGAAAGGTCTTGAAGTGAGCTATCGAATAGTGCCATTTGCGGTCCAAAAATTTCAATGTGGGGTGGCTAAATTGGCCAAAAACCAAAAAGTTACCGTTCGGCCGGACACATAACGTCCATTACCTCGTCCAAAAATGGCCATTTTTTCAAACAATCGCTGTGGCACCTATACTTGACTTACCCAAGGCATATGCATATTCGTTGGAAAGGTCTTAAAGTAAGCTATCGAATAGTGCCAATTGCGACTTAAAAATTTCAAGTTCAGGTGGCCAAATCGGTCAAAAATCAAAATTTGACCGTCTGGCCGGACACATAACGGTCACTTTCTCGAAAAAGACTGCATAGGTTCTTTTAAAAATTCATCAATTTTAGCCCCAAGTCAAAGATAAAAAAATGTGCATACCACACACCACTGCTAAAACCTCTGTTCATCATTATGATCCATAATTTATATCATTTTGATACAAAAATAACCTAAAAATCCATATTTTCATTGTATTTGAAAAATATTCAAATCCATGGGTCTTGAATCCTTAACTTGGAAAATAGCACTTACAAAACTATTGATATCTAATAAAAAACCTCTATCGAGTTAGAGAACGAGTGACGAAACCTACATTTGAAACACAAAATTTCTGATATCAATTTTGTGACGAAAATAGTTGGTAGATATTTTTTCTGTGTAGTGTGAATATAAACTTAATATACATTTGTAAATTTGGAACGTTGCTTGATTGCGTCAGTATGAACTCAAAGTAAAAAGGGGGACGTTTCTGCAACGTTTTGAATTTACAAATGTATATTAAGTTTATATTCACAGTACACAGAAAAAATATCTACCAACTATTTTCGTCACAAAATTGATATCAGAAATTTTGTGTTTCAAATTTTGGTTTCGTCACTCGTTCTCTAACTCGATAGAGGTTTTTTATTTGATATACTTTACTTAACTATAAAGTATATACTTTTTTTATAATTTCATTTTCCATTCTGTTCCATTCTTTTCTTCTGATCAACTCTAGGTATATACTCTTGTAATGTACCCTCTGGGTAGGTAAGTATAATTTTATCAATTGGAAGCAATTGATACACATTGATTACAATTATTATTATTGATGTTGATTCATTGTTATAAATAAATTCAATTCGAATGTGCCACACAGTTAAATAATATTTGATGGAAACGGGTAAATCTCTATTTCTTTTTATTTTAGCTTTCATCGCAAATGTACTTTCATGCATTCTAACTGATTTTTTGTGCCGTTTTTGCATTGTAGCGAATCATTTTATTTCGGTGATTCCATTTTCGTACTAACAGCGCGCATCATCTCAGAAAAAAATCATACACACGTCCCAATATGGAAAAGAACATCATTTTTGATAATTAAAATTCATTCGCTTTTTTGAATATATTTTGGAAATATTTTAATTTAATGAATTTAAGACAATTATGCTTATGATTTTTTACTTGCTTCCAATCCAAATTTAAGCAATAATGAGATAAAGTTTGTAAAATTCAAAAAGGAGACATTCGGAATTTTTTTCGTGTCATGTTATGAAATTCCAAAAAGCAAAAATATAAAAAAACTCTATAATTATCTTGAATGCAGTTTGAAAATAGGTAAATTTTTTAATCATATCCCTGTTTTGCTCTATACTGCGTAAATATTTTCTCTATTCAATTGTATTCAGTGAAAAAACAGTCAATATCAATAAGATACACTGTCATATTATCGTCATATTATAACTTTATTAATCTTTCCAGAACTTTTTTGGACCGTTGCTATTGTTTAATTTTCGGTTTTATTTATATTAAAATGGGGCCACCTAAAGTCCCTTTTTTTAGCACGTAAACACAGTTTAGCTGTTAATCTATATGTATAAAGTTAGTCGTAAGGTAAAATATCTTAATTCAGTCGTAAGACCTTTGATTTTTATTCGTATTATATATTATTTTGAACCGAAGCAGCATAATTTCGAGTTTTCATTTCCATTTAATCTATTCGGTGAAAAAAAGCGCAGCGATTGCTGGGAAGGGGCGTTCTTTTGCTCAGAGACACTTGAAAATACTAAATCCAAACAGCCGCGTAACACAAATGTGTGTGTGTGTGTTCATAACTTATTACACTCTGAAACTTTTTCATTGTGCTGTGGGTTTGTGTGATGAAACAGACACACGATGACTGAGGAGAGATATAAGAAATAAAGAACGATATAATAATCGTCGATATTAAAGAAATTAGTCAAATAGAAATAAAATGAAAATAGATTGTCAAATATATAAATAACAGAGAGGGAGTAAAAGAAATGAAAAGAAGCATAAAAAAAGCTGTGATACACGACATTGCACTGCATTTATTTGATTATCGTCTGAAGAAATGCGACGAAGGAAAAAAAACCACTTCAAACATTGCGTCGAGACGCACCGGGATATTTTTTTCTTCTTTTAATTCCTTCATCGTGGGTATGGAAAAATGTTTTCTTTTCACAAACAAAGTTCTATGGTTTGATATTCAGACATTTTATCTGTGTTAGAGCTACTGTGCGGTTGTTGTTGATGTGTCCGCGCGATTGTATCATCACACTTTTGAGCGAAAGCAAATGTGGACTATCAAAAATATTACAATTTGACAGTCAAATGGTGTTTATGGTGCGCGCAAAAAAGGGCCAACAAACAATACCACACAGAGGAAGTCGAAAATGTCCGAGAAAGTGAGCAGAGCATATCGTTTGAAAACCTCAAGTGAAACGTGTGGATATTTTTCAATAATTGCCGATGAATGAATTATACGCTCTTTCTACTATTTCAGACTCTCTCACTTTTTTTATCGGTCGTTCTTATTTGGTCGATGGTTTTATCGTAACGCATTCACAACTGGCTCGTCTTCCTCTCTCACACTCTCTTCTCCATTTTTTGTTGATTTTGTCATAAAAATCAATACACTCTGCACGGATGACCTATACATTTTGATTTTTCTTCGGTCGTTTCAATGCTTCAACATTTGAGCCATCGATTTTCATGGCACATCAGGAAGGCGCGCGTGGTGAATGGACGACATCGATGACAAGAATTGTGCTGGGAATTATATATTACTTTTCCGCACACACCTAGTGCGTAGGGTAAAGTATTGGAATCGGTCGAAAAATTAACACCCCCAAAAAACATGTTTTCTGGGTGTTTTAGGAGCCAGGGAACACGAATCAGTCAATTTTTCGATGTCCGAATGTATGTGCGTGGTACCCTGTACCCTGTACGAAAAAATTTGTTAACACGATAACTTTCAAACAAGAAGAGTAATTCAAAATCTGACTTCACAGGATGATTGGGGGTGCCGAGAAATAGAAACCATTAGATTTTGAGCGACTTTGGTTGATAGAGTAAAGTGCCATGTCTGGTGTGAAGCCCATGGCCATCCATGGGAAAGATTCAATTTTTCTTCCAAAAGTGATATTTAATGTATTCTTAAACATCCAAAAATATGTATCGGGGGTTTTTGGGTACGAGAAAACCGAACGTGACGTTAGTTTTGCGATACAAATATATTTCGACACACTTTTCATACAAAAAAATTTTTCTACATCGAAATCGGTCGGTTTAACTTTGGTCTGCCTTCAATATTTATCGATCAATCTTGTTTATTTTCGAGGCTTTTATTCTGACGATGATGATGTTGGCAGTAAGTTGCACAATATTTTATAAGTTACATTATCCCTGAAAAGATCGCATACAAAACAGGCTGAACATTTAAATGCAATACTGCAGAGATTATTTCGGTATCACTATAAAAACCAAAAGTTTTAAGACATTGAATTGAATGTTCCAAAATTTCAAACTTTTCACACAAAACAAGACACACTCTGATTTCATTGGATTTTAATTAGCATTCTCTGGACGATGAAGAGATAATAAATTTTCCATATGTGCGAACCAAAATCAAGCGCAAGCATTGAGGAAGCAAAAAAATGTAAATGAGACCGAGAAAGACAAAAAAAAACATCCAACTTATAAAATCTAAATGCGTATCACTGAATTTCATATTCTATTTTAGGTGTTCAGTGGCCCCACAAGGACTCAATGCCTACATAAATAAAAATGATTTTGCGAATGCGATCGACGATGAAATGAAAATAAAATTGAAACAAAAAAACAACAACAACACACTTGAAATATTGAGTCATTGTTCATAAAAATAAAATGAACAAAATATGAATTTTATCAAAAAAAAAAATACCCTACCGCATTCACGCACATTGAATTATAAAATAAAGCGAATAGGAAAAATTAGATGTTCATTCTGAAATTTAATATGCTTACGAATAAAAACAATGTCTCGGTGCTTTTAGAGCCAAAATGTGTGCGTAAATGAATTCTTGAATTCTTTTTCTTTGCAAAACAAATCGAAGCGCCGTTTATATTTATTTATTGAATAAAAAAGCGTAAATTCTAAATGACACAATATTTCCATCGAGTGCAGTTAGTACAAGAGATAGATAGATGGATAAAGAATGAGAGGAATAAATGAAGTGAAGGGAAGTGTAAACACATAGATAGAATGAGAGAGACATTTAATTTATAACTATATTACGGCGAAGAATTGTCACAATGTTGTCACAGTAAATTTTTTATTTTATAGGCGAGTATGTTCTATTCATACAAATACTCAGATCAATGGGCAAGATCAACGTACTCACGCACACATAGTCACCATCTCCATCATAATCATCAGATGCGAAATGGATGCAGTGCGTTGTGCATAATTCCAAGTTAGAATTTCTAACCGAAAGAACTTGAGTAAATAGACGCCATTGCTCCGATGCTACGTAACTTCAAACAAAAACGTGTGTTTTTGGCTTTTTGTCCTTACATTGACGTATATTGCTTACGCTTATGCTGCGAGCACAGTTTTCGTTGAGAACGCATACGCTACGCTAGAATGAATTTATGGTAGTATCTATCCGCAGCTCCGCATATCTGGGCACGGTGGCGGCAATACAATCGTACACTCGTAGAGTGAGAGAAGAAATACCGAGAAAAAACTATGACAAATTTGTAAAAATGTTGAATCAGACGCACAAACACACCCATGTGCGCGACCAGCCGATGTGAATGGAGACAAACTATCCTATGTATTGCGCACAGACACGCTTTACTCATACTACAATTTTCTTGAAAACAACAGAAACGGCCGCGGTAGCATGACCAAAAAAATCGACTTTTATTTAGTATTTTATTTTCTATCGACTCAATACAACTCACACGTGTCGAATATTGTTGTCACAACGAATCTTTATTTGTAAATTTTGATGTTCCAGTGAATTTTTTGTAAATTGAATCGGCAGAAACAATTGAACTGCCTAACTAATAAAAACGTGTTCGCATCATGTGTATCGTGTATATAGATTGATTCACATATACATCGAATGTGTGTGGTGAATGTTATGCTGTGTATTTAGTTTAAAATATCAGTGTATGCGTGTTATGCTTGTATGTTTATGTTTATATGTATATACAAACACACAAGACGTATAAGACGTGTTAAGGGAGCGAATGAGTGTAGAAATAAAATAAAGACGCAAAGAGAACAAAAAAAATAATATGTCTGTATATAAAATAACAGCGACGGAACGCTAAGTAAAAAATTTCGTTTCAGCCAAAGTGAGAGTTGAGTCGAATGAGGTGCGCGCTATTTTCCTACTACACATTCTACTATGAACCATTGCCATTGAAAGGAGCGCGCGCTCTTTCTCGGTTAATTCATTATATTATATATATATATATATATATATATTGTACTTTGCATGGAAATTTAATACTCAAGAATGTAGAGTTAAAAATTGAGAGAGTGAAAAAAGATATTTTGATGAAATTCCATATTTCATTTGTTATTAGTTTTCGCTTGAAAATCTATCCACAGCTTTAATCGCGAGATAATAATCAAAACAAAAACCAAAGTGAACAGTGTGTGTAAAAATTTGTGAACAAGTGAAGCCTAGTCAAAATATTAGAAACGAAAAAAAAAAAAAAAAAAACAAAAATTATCGAGCAGCGTGTAGAATATACCAATAAAACAAATCGACAATGAGTGATTGAGAATATATAATCACATCAAAACAGTCGCACAAAAATACACAAAACAACATTTTATATTCTCATCATCATCATCATCATCTCATAGCTACGTTGTTTTATAATAATAAAAAAAGGGACAAAAACTTAAATCGAAATTTTATTGGTATGACATTTAAACCGGAATCAAAGAAAAGAAAAACAAAAACAACAAATATACCGAAATCATAAACCTTATGTGGTTGAATAACAACATATAAAATAAAATAAATTAGCTGGTGAGAAAACGTGAGTGAGAGAAGTGAGATGTAGAGTAGAAAAAGGCAAACAGAAAACAACAGCATTTTTATTGGCATCTCCGTGTGCCTCGAAAATCATTTTCATCTGATGAGGTGACATTCAACGCACAACAAAGTAATCTTTATTACATTATTTTTCTGTTGTTCTTCTCTTGCTTGTTATTTCGTTTCACATCGAACAACAACAACAACAAAAAATTATCAAAAATCAACGACGCGTTCGAGGTATGTGTGTAAAAACAGCAGAACTCTCGCGCGTTCAATGATATTTAGTAAAAGAAGTTTAATAAGTGTGCATGTGTGAGTGCTTGTGTTGTTTTCTGTGAGTGCTTTTGTGTGTGTGTGTGTGTGTGTGTGTGTGTGTGTGTGTGTGTGTATGACTGTGTGGCGCTAAGAAGAGTTGATTGCATGTTTACATGGCTAAAGGAAGAAAAAAAGTGTCGCGAGTACGCGCGAATTACCGAGAATTTTATTATTATTTGTTGTTTTTTTTTTACACATCTGCCGTTGTTTTGTTTTCTCGCAATCAGAAGTAAGAACGAAAAATACAAAAGTAATCAGAAATTATAATATATAGTAAATAATCGACATTTATCGTATTTTTCTACACGGTTTTATTAATTCGATAAAAAAAATTTTACGAATAAAGGTTGTTAACTAGAACGAGAAATGAACAAAACAAGTTGAGCATATTTCTCGTTCACTTGATTCTTAAATATGTAAATATCACTCGCGTTTCTCCTACTGTTGTTTTTGTTGTTGATGATGAACAAAGGTGCAAAACAAAAACAAACAAAACTGAAATACATAAGAAACGGCAAACCAACACACATTGTATGGAATCGAAACGAGCAAAAAAGCCATAAATAAAAACATATATAGAATACAACATTGTGGTGCAATGCAAATATAACGAGGCAAATAAAACGTTGATTGATCAATTCAGACTGAGTGATTTAAGAGCGATCGAGAAAAACAATGGTTTACTGAAGTGAATAGTGTGAAGAAAAATCACTCACGCCAAATAAAATAGACAAATACATGATCGATTGAATCTCTCGTCGTGAAACGGAAATTTTTCATTGCAGTAGAAATCACGATTATAGATTTATATGTATAAAAGAGAGAGAGAGAGAAAGTGTATGTGATAGAGAGAAACAGAAGTGCGATATCGAGGCGGCATGGAATTCGGCTGTTTGACTGCATTCCGCAATCTTTCACGAGATTCGCTGAAGGAATATTGTTTCGCTTGAAATGTGACAGTAGTGCATAGGCGAAAGAGTACCAAATAAACTCAATAGCATCAATGTTAAAAAAAATCGCTACATGATCACTCGCATATAAGTTGTATGGATGCTACTGGAAAAAACGTTGTTTTAATAGCCGCAAGTACAGAACCATATTCCATTCGAATAACACGAAATTCCGACAGATTCACTTGACATCCATTTGAGACGAAAAAAAAACGGGCTTTGCTCAGTTTACGAAGTGTGCGATTACAAAACATATGCAGTTACTTTGTCTCGTTTCCACAAGTGACCACACATTTTTCGGTTTTTTTTTTTTGTACATATATTTGTTTCAATGAATGGAATCACACTGAAATTGAAAGAAAAGACATGAATAGGCCCATAATAATTTTAACCAAATATAAACAAATCAAACAATAAAACAACGCAATAAAATCAGGAAAATCTGCAAAATAAGATTGCGACAGCCAAATAGTAAGAAAAACTCTTCAGCAAGATACATTTATTTTTTTCAATGGCTAGTCATTTGTGTTTTCTTGTTTGGACTTTGATTAGTTTTATGTGTGCTGCCAAGTTATTTCAAAGCGTTTGTGACAACAACAATAACAACTACGACGGCAGCAACATTGTTTTTCTTTTAATTTTCGGTCGTTCTTCGGTTCAATTTACATTCAAACTTTAAGTCGAGTATAGCATTCATCAAGTGTACAGCAAGCAAAATAAAAAATATTGACTTTGTTTTTTTACTTTATTATTATTATTCGTTCGGGCTGTCGTCGATTTGTTTTCGTTACGAATTATATGATTGGAGTGGTTTAACATTTCATTGAGTGAGCTCTTATTGCCTGCTTGTATGTACAAGTGTAAAGTGTACACAGAACATATATCTCGCACCCGTAATAGTGTTTAGCGTATGGAAAAAAGTGTGTGTAAACTCAACGACGACATAAGAAACGCTCGCGATAATACCGCGTCGATGTAAGTGTGTGTAGATATGTAATGCAAGTGTATGAGTAACATGCAAACTATTACATTGTCACACGTAATCACATTTAAATCGTATCGCATTCTTTGCTCTGCACTGAGAAAGAGTGAACGACAACCCAACATAAAACATATTTTAATAATCAAAAATACTCGCTTGTTTCTCTTTTCTCTATCTCGAACATCCATAAATGAAATGAAACACAAAAATATGAACAAATGTAATTAAGAAACATTCTAGGAAACATTGAGATAGGACTGAAATGAATATATCTATAAACGAACGAAGAAAATCTGTGCAACATTATTATTCAATGGACATTAAAACGGATTTAATTTTTTTTATATATATATAGATTGGGGTGCTTCATTTTTTGCACATTTTGCAGAATTATTTTTTTACCTTATCGGATTCTACTCTTAAATGCCTTTCCAACTATATATAAAACGTCTTATTTTTTTTACTCCATGAAAATTTATGGGAGGGTCCTTTTTGGAACCATGTTCGAAATTTCAGTTTTCTCATATTCATGTCACCAAAATCACTTCGGAGAATACATGGATCTCAAATTTGATGATACCATCTTATTCTACGTCCAAATACCTTTTCAACGGTGTATCACTAGTTACCACCCGTTTCCGTTTGACCGGTTCCAGTGTGGGGGATCTTTTCATGGAAAAGGTCAACATTTCGACATCTTCACATTCATGACACCAAAATCTACTCCGATGATATTGATTTTGTAAATTTGACTTTCCCGTTCGATTTTACTCATAAATACCTTTCCAACGGTGCATCAAACACCATAATTTGTTTTCATTTCATGGTAATTATTCTGCTCGTACTTTTAAAGAAAAAATCCTTAATTTTCACATTTTTACTTGAAATGTGAGATTTTGTCTTTAAAATTTCGACCAGAATAATTACCATGAAATGAAAACAAATTATGGTGTTTGATACACCGTTGGAAAGGTATTTATGAGTAGAATCGAATGAGAAAGTCAAATTTAGAAAATCAACATTAGTGGAGTGGATTTTGGTGTCATGAATGTGAAGTTGTCGAAATGTTGATTTTTTCCATGAAAGGGTCCCCCACAGTGGAACCGGTCAAACGGAAACGGATAGTGACTAGTGATATACCATTGGAAAAGTATTTGGACGTAGAATTTGAGATCCATGTATTCTCCGAAGTGATTTTGATGACATGAATATGAGGAAACTGAAATTTCGAACATGGTTCCAAAAAGGACCCTCCCAAAAAATTTCACGGAGTCACAAAAAATAAGACGTTTTATATATCGTTGGAAAGGTATTTAAGAGTAGAATCCGATCATAGCTGTACACGAACGTTCGTTCGTTGAATATTTTTGGTCTTTTTGTTCGTTCGTTCGTAGAAAATGAATTGTTCAGATTGTTCGTTCGTATGTTCGTACGAACAACGAACACGTTCGTTCGTTCGTAATTTTTGGAAATTTATTTCGTCAATGTATAAAAATATTACGATAATAAATATAAATTGGGAAAACTTTAAATCGATTTTTCCCACTTTTCCGATGGGAAATCGTGAAAAATAAGCAAAATGTGTGGTTCGATGGCCTAAAGTCCAAATCCAGTGGAATTCTGCTGATCCATGGATTCTCAGGATTTGACCTGGATTCCAGAACTTCCATAATGTAATTACAATTAAAAATACATACAATTACACGAAGAATGGATTTTTTATAGAATATCTTTATGGAAGTTTTAGAATTCAGGTCAAATTCCACCGGATTTGGACTTTAGGCTATTGAACCGCTCGGATGTTGTGGCTTCCTATAGGAGTCAACATTTTGCTTCACATTTTTTCACGATTTCCCATCGGATAAGCGGGAAAAATCGATTTAAAGTTTTCCCAATTTACATTTATTATCGCAATATTTGTTTACATTCAGGAAATAAATTTCCATAAATTACGAACGAACGAACGTGTTCGTTGTTCGTACGAACATACGAACGAACAATCCGAACAATTAATTTTCTACGAACGAACGAACGAACAAAATATATATTGAAAACGAACGAATGGTTCGTTCGTTGGTGTTCGTGGACAGCTATGAATCGGAAAAAAGGAGAATTTCATACATATCTCCATTCAAAGGTCACCTGGAACGCCTAGATATCATTTTAAAATTTTGAAAACACCATTATGGGATAGATATGATCATTTTGCATCGGTTAGAAGCATAGCCAACATAATTCTGCAAAATGTGCAAAAAATGAAGCACCCTAATATAGATAAACGCATCGAATATATGTGTATGAATGCTGCTGCCAAACCTTCTAGTGCATAGCTCTGTCTTTAGGCGGAGTGTATAAATTGTTGTCAAAAATATATTTTTTATTCTAAAAAAATTTACACATGAACTAAAACACATCCAGAAAGGATCAGCCTTTCATTTTATATCCATTTGACAATTGGTTTTTGGGTAGATATTTATTTGCAGGCTCAAAAGTGCGAAAAATCGCATGTCGTGAAAATATTAATTATTATACACTCTCACACCATTTTTGAAACAATTTTAAACTAATTAATCCTCATTTGCTGGGCTCGGGAATTTTCATTCACATAATTTGAAGTATTTTCTTTTGATATTAATAGAATTAATTCTTTTTTTTTTATATGAACATTTTAATGGCCCAACTCGTGTACCCCGCCTAAAGGCAGAGCTATATGCAAATCGAGCACTTTTCAATATGAACGCATTGTTGTCATAAAATGAATAGAAATATTTGAAAGTACATGGATCTCTGATGCACGTTGAAATTTCGACAATAATAAAAAACACTGCAAATCCGATTGAATTAAAATGTAAATCGGAATATTTCGGATAATTAAAATAATAAAATAATAAAAAAAGTAATTTGTTCAATTTCATTTTGTTTGTTTTCGCTGATTCAGCTTCGGCGCTGTGATGACATATGTGTGATGCTTGTATATGTATTTTTCTTATATATTTGTCACACAGAGCTGATGACAGTTTCGATTGTTTGTATGTTTTTTTTTTCATTGGAATCGGCGACAACAAACAAAATGAAATGAAACAAATTACTTTTTTTATTGTTTTATTATTTTAGTTATCGAAATATTCCGATTTAGAATTTAGTTCAATCGTTTTTGCAGTGCTTTTTATTATTGACAACATTTTAACGTGCATTAGACAGTTGTGTGTATTCAGATATTTCAATTCAGTGATGAGAACAATGCAATCATTGTTATAAAAAACATATTGTCAATGCATAGCTCTGTCTTTAGGCGGGGTTGAGTTTTTTGCGTTTTTTTTAACCACGCATTTTTTTGGATTAAAATTATTTTTCCAATCTTAGTTACAACTGAATCAACCAGAAAAAATTCCCAGCTCTGGAAAAATTAATGCACTAGAGGGTTAAGATTGCAGAAAAAATACGAAAAAAAAAACCAAATGAAAAAATTTACTTTTGTATAATTTGAAAAGCAAAACGAAAAATAATCTATATCTATCTTCTTCTTCTTTTATTCTATCTATTTATCCATCTTCTTCTTCTTCTTCTATTCTATCTTCTTCTACTCACAGAAAAAGTGGAGGCGGTTTTTCCGCAAATTATTGTAGCA
>NW_022199009.1:0-3645 GCF_009176525.2 Contarinia nasturtii
TTTTTTTTTTTTTTTTTGCTTTATTGAATTAGTTGCCGATGAAAACGGTTTCCGACCTCAAGTAAGTATATCGAAGATCCCTTTGAATTTTTGTCAATGTTTAATTTTTGTTTTGTCTTCAACAGGGAGCGCATTTGCCAGTTGCTCCAGTATTTTAATAGTTCTCTACTTTAAACGATACGTCATCTCAAGGAAATGCAATTGAAAATTCACATACACAATTTATAATAAAATTAAAATGAAAAGTTAATAACAGAACGAATAAGCCGTTTCACATAATATTGCAACATAAATTGTGTCTAGCTCATATTTTTGCATTCTAATGATTCTATTTTGACAAGTTGGTAATAACAACCAAAGTTGTTGCTGATGAATCCAAAATATAATAAAATATTTTTGAAATTATACAACATCGTCTTTTTTATAAATAATTATATCACATATGTAGGTTTGACTTTTTTCATTTATTCTTCAATATAAACACTTTCCGCTGAATTTCACCTTCAGTTTGAACAAAAATATCTATTTTCCAAATACCAATTAGCCACCGTTTGCTTGGTACCGCAAATCTCTTAAAATGCTAAATTGTTATTCTTTTCCGTGCTTTCACATCGGACGCAAAACTTCAATGAATTCTCAGTGTAAATTCAAGCGATTGCGTGAATCGTATAAAATTTATTTCTTGTCATGGACACGTGCATTTTTATGAGGATATTCAATAATTTTTTTATCTCTAAGTTTTATCCAATTCATTGGAGGCATAAAATTAATATATATTTGATGCGTGAAAAATTGCGTATATGTTATACAGGTGTCTATTTGCATAACCTATGCAAATTAATATACCAATATGTTTCATCAACGCAGCGCAAAATTTTTGGTATAAATACGATGTTCGAAATGTGAGAGGGCATAGAAATCATTTGTTGTTGAACTGATCAAAAACAAAAAAATCATCCAAAATGAAATTCGTTGTAAGTATCAAATTTAATTTTGTTGTTGAAAAGTGTGAATTCAAAGAAATTTTTTGCAAAGATTCAAAGTTTGATAGTTTGAACGAAGCTAATTATTGAGTTGCTAGATTTTCAACACAAACTGACAACATCTGTTTTGCATGTATTTTGATGGCTAATTAATTTTATTTTCAATTTAGGCCATTGCTATGTTCGCCTTCATCGCCGTTGGCTCAGCCGCTCTTCTTCCATCCCCACCAGCAGCGCCAGCAGCGCCAGGAGCCGACGCCAGTGCTGAAACTGTAAAAAATGTTGTCAATGTTGGAACAGACTCATTCAAATATGAGTACGAAACATCAAACGGAATCAAAGCCGAAGAACAAGGTCAATTGAAGACCATTGGATCAGAACAAGCTATCGTCACACAAGGTTCATACTCATGGGTTGCTCCAGATGGTCAAACATACACCTTGAAATTCGTTGCTGATGAAAATGGTTTCCATCCCGTCGCCGATTTCTTGCCAACTCCTCCAGCTCCTCTCAACTAAATTCTACAAATTGAGAAGCAACACCTTTACAAAAAAATGTTCAATACAACATCTAAATTATAGAAGATCAATTTTTGATAAAATCATGGTTGAATTCAATGCGAATTAACTATGATAAATCCATTAAAAGAAAAACAATAAAAACTACTATTCAACTTATAAATGATCGTATTTATTCTACATTTATTTTGAATCACCATTAAAAGCGGTGAAAATTCATTTCATTTATCATTTAATATAACTGACATTGACGCAGCTCGTAGAATTATGATTTTTTTCCTAATTATATTTTTCAGAGGTAGAGGTTTACACTAGATGTAATCGAATCCCCTCCTTAAATCTTTGGCAACTAGGTTTGGATTATTTTATTTCAAAATGTATAGATTAGCATAGACATGATGAAATGATCAAACGCAGAATTTTTTTCATATTTTTTTAAATAAATGAACTTCTCAGAAGTTATTATATATCATATTCTGACGTTAAATTTAGTTCGCTAGGGGCGTGATGATTTCTAAATTGACAAAGAATCACTTGGATTGAAGAATGTTTATGGCCGATTTCAACGAAACTTTAACAGTGAATGTTGATGTGTTAAATCTCGGCTGACATCCATTTTTGACCAGATTGGACCAATCCATCTTGATTTTCCTATTAAAAAGTGGATTAAAATGTTGAATTCGAAAGATTTTATTGCCAAATTTGGATTCCTTGATCCAAATTAAGTCGAAGTGGTATTTTTGAAGTTTGTGGTTCGTGGTAGATTACAATATGTCTTTTAATAAATGTGATTGATGTCGGAAATCATGGTCCGTCGTTGTCTAACACGCATTGGATTTTGTTTCGGGAACAATTTGACTTATATACGTATACACTAAAAAATACAAAAAATACAATAGCTCTACATTTCATGTAGCGTTTACTAAATACTTTATTAAAAACAAACTAAAAAATAAAAACAAAACACAAATAATCAATATTATAATGAGCTTCTACTTGTTTTTGATGTGCAAAGATTCAAAAAGATTCGTGATTTCAGATTTAAAATGATCTACAGAAAATTGTAAAAATCGTAATTTCTTCATTTGTGTCTAATGACTAGAGAATAACTATATTTTGTAAACATTTTAAGCGCAATTAAAATGCATATTAATTCTGGAATGCGATTCTGGAATAAACTACCCAAAAATTCAAATTCTAAATGTTTTTTTAAAAAGAAAATTACATTACTATACTTGCTATAAATGAATTTACCGTTTTTTCACGAGTGTATGAAAGACGTTCAGTTAATACGAAACTAAAAACGTATTCCTTAGAGAAATCTTCTCTTTATGAAGCTTGCATAAAAAATCGAAACAGATTCATCTCTGTTAACACATCTTGCACTCTCATAGCATACGTTAGTTTTTCAAGTAAATCGAATTGCTCAATATGAAATGCTAAACTCTTTTTGAACAATCGAATAGTCCAATTCGTCCTAAAATCTGTTCTTTCCTCTTTCCTCATTGCCTTTTAATTAACTTCTGTTGTCCTTTCCATACATTATCATCAGCAAAGAGATAGCTCAGACGCAGTGTATGCTGAACAAAAAATCGTGTCATTGTGTGAAAGTAAAACCAAAAAATATCGCACCCATGAATATAAACATTTTAAATCATCAATGTATGGTCCTTTTAAACAGGAATATAATAGCAAGAAGAGTTTAATTCAGCATTTAATATGCATGTTTATGACGACAACAAACTACTTTTTCTCCATCTTTTATTTGAATCATCTTAACTTGAATACTGTACATGTTGGTAGTGTTGATGCTATTCTTATCATTCTTTCCATTTTTTTGCATAATCTGTTAAGGCAGATAACATAATTTAAATGTCACCGCCAAGTTCATCGTTACAAATGTTTAGTATAAATACAGCGCCCATATTTTGAAAATGCATAGAAAAGATTTTGTGCTCTAGTAATCAAAATCAAAAATCATTCAACATGAAATTCGTTGTGAGTGTTCAAAAAAATTGTTAAAAGTAATTTTTTGTAGTCTCAAAATATCAAAAGGCATTTTGAATATCATAATAAAAATATAAAATAGTGTCAACATTGAAATGTATCAATTTGTAGTTGTTTGAGTTCAGAACAAAGCTAAT
>NW_022199011.1:0-2646 GCF_009176525.2 Contarinia nasturtii
ATACATCAAGTTACGAGGTGTCAATGCTGAAAAATATCAATCAAAGTTGCAAATTGAAGCTTGGAATGAAAGGAAATGCGACGAAATACCAATTGAAGCGTTTTTCTACTTAATTGATACTCCTGGCGCAAATGCAAAAGCTACAAAACATCGAGATAAATTTAATAGTTACAGTGGTCGTAAAATACCTGTCGTTGGTCTTCGATTACCAACTATTGATCGTAATTTAACTATGGAAAATTATCTAGTATCTTCAAGTGTATTGGCTATACCCAGTATTTTATGCTGTCTAGTAGCATACATGGATTTTTCATTTAATTGGCAGATAACTGTTTTTAGAATACACTGCCGATTGCAATGCTGTAAATACGCATTGGAAATTAATTTATTAATCAATGTAAGCGATAGTTTAATTCGTTAACGAACATTTTACATAGAGTAAAATATTTTCTCTTGATTGTATCAGCTTTAACATGCTAACTCAAGTGTTTTCTCTCACAATAATTGTTTGTACTCAATAAGGTGGGCTCAACTGTTACTACACAATGTATAATTGGTTGTTTTTTGAAAGATCACGTAGCAAACCTAATGAATGACTTGAAAAAAATGAGTGAATCATATTTATTTGTATGTTATCGCGCTTTTATCAAGTGAGCAATAAATCTATAGATTTCATACCTTGATTGAGTTGTGGAGTAATACATACGGATTGCACACGGTGTCCACATTTTTGAAACCACTAGAAATTATTTTTTTCGCTTGGGAATGAAATGAAAATCATTGATAGATGGATACAAAGTTCTGAAAATACCCACGAAAATGCTCCCATCATTTTTCTACGTTTATCGGTAGTACTTTTGGTACTTCCTGGTATTTCTTCGGTACTTTAGGTAATGTATTAGAGTAGTACTTTTGGTATTTTAGTACTGATCGGCCCCTTAATGGATACATTTCTATTTTATCTAATCATTGAAATTGGTCACTTCATTTAAAATGAACGTAATAAATTGATATAAATGTCGGATGTGTAATCTAGCCTCAAATTAGTGCTGATTAGAAGTTCATAACAGTAGTCAGAATGTTCATTCTCAAAATTATTTTGTTTGCATTCATTTCAAAGTCGATTTGTAGTGATGTAGATGTAGATATCGTGAAAAGATTGAAATCTCGATACAATGATACATCAAGTACTTGCTTTGATTCAAAAAACAATTCAAGGCCAGCATACGAATGTTCTGGAATTATGATGCGTGGCGTTAAATTTGACAAAACTCAAATGAAGTATCCTTGGATAAACAATCAGACAATCGAACAGATGCACTTTCGTATGCATTTTTACGGGCTGATCAACAATTTTCAAGATTGGCTCTTGGCGATTATGAAGCGGGTTTTATTATTTATCACAATTTGGAAACTCGGTCGTTATCTCAAGAAAATAAACCAAAAGTGTTTTGTGCATTTCCAATAAATGGAGCTACCCAGCTACGCAATGACATCCATGGATGCGGACAAGTATACAATGATGCATCTGGAATAAGCAGAGAATGTCACGCGCAAGGGATAGATTCATTGACAAAATGGATTTCGAAATATCAAAACATAACCGACGTTACCGAATTTGTGTTCAGTCAATGTGGATTTGATATGACAATCGAGACCGCAGCTACAGATTTTCAAGTTAATATGGCAGCAAAACTTTATATTAGCAAACATTGGCAGATACTTTCTAATCTCAACAATGAACTACGAATTGAGGCTTGGAATGATGAGATCTGTGAAGAAATTACAATTGAAGCATTTTTTTATTTCATACATTTTCGAGGAGCAGTTGCAAAGGCTGTAGACTATCGAGACAGGTTTTATACGCACTGTGGCCGTAAATTACCTATCATTGGCATTCTACTACCTACGGACGATCATGAATTGACCATTGAAATATACTGAATTCGTAAATTGGTTTACAGATATATAACGAAGAACATTTTTGTAACTCAAATCAACTGTAAGAATAAAAATTAATTCATTCACAATTGAACGTGTTGAAATGAACTTTATTTAATAGGTGTGAACTATTTTCTTTGCGAGCATCCCAACTAAACCGGCGTTCGATTTCGTATGTCTTTTTCTGTTGATCGGAAAACTCTTAAAAATTGACCCAAACATTCGTTCATCATCAATCAATCAAGCTATTTGCGAAATTCAGTTCAAAAATTATTATAGATAAATCATTTAGCGAGCCAATTTCGTTTGATAAACGTCTTTCGAAAGAGGTGCGATAAGTAGTTGGTTTTGTTTCATTTTGTTTAATATTTGTTGCCATTTAAAATCCACTTGAATAATGACAATTTTGAAAAAAATACATTTTAACTCAAATTTATTTAAAATTTTGACGTGATTCAAATTGCAAATTAATTCGCTTCATTGGTTATACAATAATAAACTGACATATTTATGTGTATAGTCTGTGTGCCAAAATGATGATGACTGGCCAATTACTACATAAGCCTACAATGGAATGAATATCAAATAAACCCATTTAAATTGCAACATAATTTATAAGATGTCATTTTGTATTTGGACAATTAAATAAAATATGAGAGTGCTTCACTGTGAATACGATAAAAAGAATAGATTTGCCTGTCCTGA
>NW_022199012.1:0-7599 GCF_009176525.2 Contarinia nasturtii
TTTGTGTATATTTTGTATCAAAAAGCCCCTAGCTTATACTATTACCTATTTTTGCAACCAAATGTAACGGCGTTTGTTTGTCTTTATCTATTGCATTTACATTAGCTCCGTGTTGAATAAGAAGCTCAGCCACATCCTTATGTCCTGAAACAATAATCGTAGAATAGAAAAGAATTTATAAATTCACTTTTGTGATTGTCACCATTTATTGCTGACAAGTGGAGAGGTGTCCATTTATATATGTTCTCTTGCACATTAATTTTTGCCCCATGATGGATAAGAATCTCAGCCACATCCTCATGACCTGAAACGAAATTTTAAAGTAATGTTCGTTCTAATCAATAATTCTTTTATTACCAAATTTTCCAGTAGAATGGAGCGGCGTCCATCTATTCATCTCTTCTGCGTTAACATTAGCCTGGTGTTGAATGAGAAGCTCGGCCACATCTTTATGGCCTGCAAATTTAATCAGAGAAACGGACATTGTAAATAATTGCATAGCTGTTCGGCTCGATTTTTTGGAATTATTACCATTTATTGCAGTATAATGTAGCGGAGTACAGTTGTATGTATCTCGGGCATCAACATTGACTCCGCGTTGGATGAGAATATTGGCTATGTTCTTGTTGCCTAAAAGTTTAAGCAAACAATTAAACTCATTGTGATTTGTTCTCTCATTGGTTTGAGTCAGATAAGCAACTGCGATAATCTAATTTATATTTATCATGAATCGCTTTCATTAAATTTGCTTCATCATTGTCCAAATTGCAATTGAATGCGCTGCGACGGTTTTATTCATATTTGTGTTGTGTATATATCTATCATGCTCTATGAAGTAGACATGATTCATATGAATCACTGTGTTTCAAAAAATTCAGATTATTTAGCTGACATTTAGAATGTCGTCTGTAAGTCAAGCAAGATATACTTTTGGAACAAAAAATATATTTTTTTTTTTCAAACGCGTATTAAATCATCATTTTTATATCGTGTTTTTTTTTTGTTAATCCATATAAAATCAACGACAATATTTTGAATCTGTTGAATGTTCACTTCGTAAAACAATAATTGATGCTTGTTTGAAATTTTGACGATTCATGTGATTTTGTTTATCATCGCATCGATACGGCACTCGACTGTAAGTTTTGTAAGCGAGTTTGACCTTTGTATTTGGAATCACATTTCGTACAAGTGATTTGATAAATGGTGCGAATGTTATGGCTATTCAACGTTTTTGTTGACATAGATTTCTTAGAAAGTAACGTCGACGCATTATCTCTTCTCAATTTATCCGAATGTTGTTTCACCAACTGGTTGAAAAGAGATCTTGTGTCGAATCAAATCACTTAGAGGCTCGGAACTTGAAAAAAACTTCAAATAAATACAGTTTTGTATGAGTTGGGAATGTAATGGCAAATATTCCAAAATTTACGGTTGTCATTTGTGAATAACAGAAAATATGTGATTTCCAAGCCTCGCATACAGCAACTATGTGAAGCACACAACACAGAATAAAATTAATAATTGTTGACATTATTGTGAAGAAAAAAAATCATATTTACCATAATCACGATAATCACGAATATTTACAGTGACATAAGTTATTGATCACTAGCAAACATGTGTGAATACACACACGGGAATAATGTATAGATTATTGGTAGAAATGATTTTTTTTCTTAAATCTATACAAAAGTTTAGATATCTCAACAAAAATTTATTTTTTATTAAAAAAATATTTTCTCAATGTCAATGAATATTGCGATAATATTTATCAACGAGCGCCAAAATACATCATTTAATACAGCCTTTTCTCTTCACACGAAAGAACAACAACAATTACATGGCTACACTCGAACGGCGACTATAGAGGATGCGACCACTACTTATGCAAACAACGTGTCTTGTTACATTGGAACGGCAACTATATAGAAGTCAACTACTACACACGCATCACTTCAACTGGCGAGTCAGTGGAAGCATGTAAGACACAAACGACAACGTTGTTTGCATAAGTAGTGGTTGCATTCTCTATAGTCGCCGTTCGAGTGTAGCCATGTAATTGTTGTTGTTCTTTCGTGTGAAGAGAAAAGGCTGTATTAAATGATGTATTTTGGCGCTCGTTGATAAATATGTATCGCAATATTTATTGACATTGAGAAAATATTTTTTTAATAAAAAATAAATTTTTGTTGAGATATCTAAACTTTTGTATAGATTTAAGAAAAAAAATCATTTCTACTAATAATCTATACATTATTCCCGTGTGTGTACATACCTTTTTTTGTATATATACGTATATTTCGATGCGGTCACCACTTGGTACCGAAAATAAATTTCTGATATGAATTACCGCTGTGTAATATTGCGTACATCATTTTCAGATAATTATTGATCATTCCGGATCAGGGAACCTTCAATTTACATTCAGAAATGAATCATTTAAAAATTGGAATTTTTGAGATTTTTCGGATGAATTCGATGAATTGTCACTTCATGGTGAAGGTACCAATTTTTAACTTTGCATGGATTTTTATCTTTTGCAATGTGTTATTTGGGTTCTGTTCTGATGATTTAAGCATAAAAATAAGCAATATTGAAAGTATAGTGTATTTTTATGGCTTACACAAAAATTCAAGAAAAAAATCAAAAAATCCAAATTTTTCCCATTTTTGATACTTTGACGCAAAAAAACGCCCGATTCGTGATCAGGGGATCCCATACCCAAAGTTATTACCCTCGCCGTATTTGTTTTTCAATTTTTTCATATTTCTGCTACACCCTACTAAAGATCAGATGTTATTGATGCTGCAATGTCACAAATTGAGTAAAATACACGAAAAGTTAAGATGCGGAGGAGTTTTGGCCTTTTTATTCAAGAAAGTGGTGAAAATATTATAATTTTTGCTTGAATTTTTGTCTTTTTTCTGTATTTTTTTATTATTGTCTCCATTTGGTACCAAAAACAAATTTATGACATGGGATACTTTGCACACATTAATTTCAGACAATTATTGATCATTCCGGATCAGGGATCCTTTAATATTCATAAATTTGTGTTCAGAAGTGAAAATTTTCAATGAAATGTTGTTCCATGGTGAAGGTTTCCATTTTTGAATTTGAATGAATTTTTCTACTAGAATGTGTTATTGGGTCCTGTTTTTATGATTTAAGCATAAATATAAGCAATACTGAAAGTGTAGTGTATCTTTATGCCTCACACAAAAATTCAAAAAATCCAAATTTTTCCCATTTTTGATACTTCGCCGTTGACCCGTGACATCTCAGTTTATATTTTTTTCGCAAAAAAACGCCTGATTCGTGATCAGGGGATCCCATAGCCAAGGTTATTACCCTCGCCGTTAAAATGTTTGAAAAATGCTACATCCTAATCATCATGGACTATTGAAATAAGATATGTTTTCATTTACTAATATGTTTTCATTCACTACTGTGAAAAATTATCTATCTTTCGTCACAAAATTGATAGAAGAAACTTTGTGTTTCAAATTTTGGTTTTGTCACTCATTATTCACCTCCAGAAAGATTTCATATTTCATATTAGTAATTTTGAGAGAAATTTTCCAAATTAAACAATTAAAACAATAAATTTGAATAATTTTCAAATACATTTAAAATATCGACTTTAGGTTTTTTTGGTGCCAAAAATTGTTACCATAAACTATTGAACCAATAAGAGCCAATTAATTTTCAGTAGGGCTTAAATCGATGTAATCAATGAAACCGACCAGACGGTCAATTTTTAATTTTTTGTCATCCTAATTCCAAATTTTTGGACTCCACTCAAATTGAGACCAATCGATAGCTCACTTTAGGAGCTTTCCTACGATACACATTTCCAGGGTGTCAAGCGAAAGAGCCTCGGTGACTGTACGGACAAAAGTAAAAAATTACTTTTAGAAGCTGGCAGCAAAATCGAAAAGTTGTGGAATTCTTCGTTTTTCATATACTTTAATCCCAAATATGTCCAAAACGATCAGAATTGAGAAAATGGATAAATTTTTCAAAGTATCATAAGGCTCTATGGTCGTAGAATTTTCACCCTTATTTTTAAACCCTTGGGCCATATTTTGAAGACAAGTGGGCCGATTTTCAAACTTCAATGTTATTTTTTCTTAATATATGACCCAAGAGTTTTCCAACAATACATCCATAAAGGCCAAATGCCTTCTAAGGAATATGGAATATTTCGTGTATATAATATAGCGAGTCAACTTTATGCCACATTAAGACGGTTTCGTCACTCGCGCGAACTGTCGTCCTATGTATGGTAAATTTTTTTTTAGTTACATATATTTCATCAAAATACGAATGAAGTCCGTTAGATGCGTAACTTTATATAAATAAACAGAAATCGAGATAACAACTGATATTTTCCATATGAGATGGATGCTCTAGTTTTGCTGGAATCTAATGGAAAACATTTGAAATTAATACTGAATATTACATAAAAAGATGAAAACTCCAAGAAAAAAAATATATAAGTGGCAAAAAATGCTTTTTAAGCTGGATTTTTTCTTTCTCATCACTTTCCGTTCATACATTGTTATTTCATTTCGTGCGCACTGTTTTGCAACCTATTTAGATGAACGTTTATGAACATAAAAAGAGGGATCTGCCTTATTATCCTTTATTTGCACCCATTCAATGGGGAAATTGAGCGAAAAGCTGCAAAATTAAAGAGAGACATTTTTGTATGTGTTAAGAGAGACATACTTCAAGATACTTATATATACGATTAAGGCAAAAGTACAGTAAAAAGAGTAAAGTCAACCATGATGAAGATACGAAGAATGTCGTAGTTAAAGTGGGTAAAGAAAGCGACAGCAAAAAATACGAACTTATTAAAGACAAGTGTTTCTAATTTTAAATATGTCGCATTGTGCAATAAAATTTCTCTGAACTCACTGTAGAGATTTTTGTTAGTTCAATGGAGTTTTAAAGCGTCCAACGTTTGCAGTAGTCCCGGTGATGCCGTTGAGTGCACATTGAAATTTGGGACCGTGTCCAAAATCATTGTCGTCGTCATACTGTTCGGATGAAGTGTAAAATTGGAATTAAATTTTGATTTACAATTATTTGAAGGCACACGATGATTTTTCAAATATTTTATATTTTTGCACTAATTTCTTTCTGCACGTCATCAACAGAAGAGTAAGTAAAATTGTGGACAAGTGAACAATACCCAAACCAAAAAATAAAAAATCTTAATCTGATTAGAACCTCTTTGGAGTTTGCCGATATTTTACCAGAGGACCCAAAAACATATGATAAAATGCGCCCACCTAATAAAGACGGTCTTCCAACGTCTGTGTTTTTTCACGTTACAGTTATGGGTCAGTTTCAATAAGCAATCTTTATGATTACAGTGATTTTTTTCCCAACAAATACACATAACAATGGAATTATTTTGAATATTTATTAAAAAAAGGTTTGGATTCAATTGATGAAAATAGTATGACTTACGCTGCAGATATATTTTTCGCACAAACATGGAAAGATCATCGTCTTCGATTGCCAGGTATTCCAATTTAATATTAATTCAGTGAACATTCCAAAAAGTTAATCAAAAGTTGGTAGGGTGATTACCTATTCCGAAGTAATAACTTTTCCCAGCTGTTTTCAGAATTGTCAAAAGTGAAAAGAAATAAAAGAAAAATAATTTATATCATTCAAAGTTTAATAACATCGATCTTCAAAATATTAAGAGATTTTTTTCTTGTAAATTCAATTTAATTTTGTCTCGGCTTGCGATCTTTTTCCATTAACTCAAGCATTCAGAAAATATGAACATCGCTTCATAGTGGTTGCTAGTCGAACTAGAAAACTCACTGCACAAATTTGTACGAATTTCATTCAAAATATTTTATGACTAATAACGACCGTTCGTTTTCTTTTTTCTGTAAATACGTATGATTACTTATTGTTCTTGCATTTTGATCCTATTTTCAGAGAATATGACCTCTGAATATCGTTTGATTGAAGTCGATTGGTTAAAAAACATGTGGAGACCTGATTCGTGAGTTTTTTTTTGTTATAAGAAATTGTAAATTTGGAAACAAATAAACATTTTTGTATATTGCAACAGTTTCTTCAAAAATGCTAAATCTGTGACGTTTCAAACGATGACGATACCAAAGTAATTATAATCAATGATACAATTTTTACATTTATTTAAATATTACAAATTTAATTTTTGTATTCAATTTAGCCATTATATGTGGATGTATAGGTATGTATGTATGAATATATTGTATATTATATCAAATGATAAGCCTCTGTCAAGGTGAAGAACGAGTGACGAGACCAAAATTTAAAACACAACATATCTGTTATAAATTGTGTGATGAAAATAGTTGGTAGATAATTTTTCTGTGTGCTATGAAATAATACCTGCATATGTGGACATTCAAAATGATGCAGAGATTCCTCCCTTTTCAAAAACAACTGTGCAAAATAGCGGATACACATATGTGTGTAATGGACTTGTAAAGGAAAACCATTTGACATTTTTAAAGTGCTGATTTTTCAAACGAATTGATCGATTTCGATGTAAAGGGAGTTGTTGGAAGTTATTGATCTCTCGATTCAGAATATCGATGTTTTGGGGTCAGACCTTTTGTGGACGTAAAACTCAATTTCAGTGCTTATAAAACGCACGCTCAACGCGATACGTATCTCAATGTGCTGAGTTTTCGAATGCACGGTGCGCTTGTCCACTCACCGAATGAGTGTCAGAGCAACTCACTACTCGCTCAAGTCATATTGTGAGTGAGCTGAATCTCGCTCTATTGCTCGGTGCGATGCGGTAGCACTTCTCAATTTTGACCTTTTTTTCAAACTTCAATGTTTTTTCTTAATTTATGGCGGATTTGAATGTTAATTTTGGTTTTTCATAAAATAATTCTTTCTATATTGCGAGATGAAAGCCTATGAGATTACTTTAAGGAGTAAATTCTTCATGCAAATGTGTTTTATTTTCATCCAAATTGATGTGGTTAAACGAAGTTGTATTTATATCAACCAAAAATGTCATTTTTCAAGAAATTCACATAATCATCTACCGAGCTTTACACATGTTATCTACACAACATATGGAAAAATATCCGATGGATAGGCCCATAGAAATTCCAACTTTTGAGTTTTTAGGGGGTCAGTCTAGTTGCCAACCTATAGACTCATGAACAATGGCTGTTTTGGACTCAGCTCATGCTTTTACGCTATGATACTTATTTTTTTTTTCGCGGTTTCGTCACTCGCGCGAACTGTCGTCCGCTGTGATTTATTTATTTTTATATTTTTATACAGGGTATCCCACAATTCCGTAAAAATCTCTCTACCACAGATTCCTCAGCTCATGAGGAGTAAAAAAGTATATGGGCACTTTTTCCGGATCGGCTGTTTTAGTGGGGTTACAGCCCTAGGCCCCTTAGGGTCAAGATTTTCTATTTTCTGGTTGATTTCAACAGACGGTCACCACAGCGGTGTTTTTCAAAAGCAATTTTTCATTATTGCCTTGTTGGAAAGGTATCTCGACCTTCTTGAGAATACCATGAAAAAAATTCAAAAAAAGTTTCA
>NW_022199013.1:0-2613 GCF_009176525.2 Contarinia nasturtii
CAGTTGAATAACATGAAGATGCACAAAGTAACTCACACCGAACAATTCCCATTCCATTGCCGAGGTTGTTTGAATGGATTTTCCCAGAAGGCTGAAAGAGATTCCCATGAAAAAGTGTGCAAATCACGTCGATATGAATGTCATATCTGCAAGAAGTTGGTCACTGTTAGTATAACTCTCTTGAAAACACATATGCGAAAGCACAACGGCGAAAAACCATTCCGATGCGAGATTTGTATGAAGCATTTTACACTCAAAGGAAATCTGAAAACACATTTGAACACCATCCACACCAGAATCAACCCATAAAATCAGTCACTCAATACAATGCCGTTCATGACTGCAAATTAACTCCTTAGGATTCTGAACACAGCATATACACCATTGACACATTAAAATTATGATGTACATCTTACGCATATGGTCTAGGGATCATCTCTATTACTACTACTAATTACTATTTTGATCAATTTTTGTTAATTTATTTTAAAAATTCAATCCAACACATAGCATTTAAGTCAATCAAACCAAACAAATGATCTCCATTGGATTGCTAAGTCGAAAGATCTTTTTGTTTGAAATAAAATAAAATGAAAATTCCTGTACGAGAAAATTGGATTTAATAATTTTCGGTGTCTTCCAAATTTGAATTTAAACTGAACATCTTTAGTTACAGATACTCCGAAAATACCAGTAGCGTATTGAATTCGCCACAGAAATCTGGCTATGATGAGAACCCATTTTGACAGCTTTTTGACATCGCTTCAAAATAACAGAGTCATTGTCTTGCACAAAGCACATGTTTCATTGATTTCTTGGGTCGCATGCGATATTAAAAATTAATTAAAAGGCAGTTGAAGTAGCAAAAAGCTTAAAATATCGTGAGAATAATACTCCTTTGAATATTTTCGATTTTTTTAAAAGGAGCTTTCCATTGAGAACAATTAACCCAAACTAAATTCATATTTTTCACTCGTTTGTCCGTAAATAAGAGGAAAAGGTAAGAGCCAGACATCCGTAATTATTAAAAAGCTGAGAATTGCTGTAAATTCTATAGACAATTGCATACAAATATTAGAAGAATTGGTAAAAGTTAAAAAAGCTAAAAGTGAGACGCATTTCCATGACTCGTACCAACAATTAAAAAAAATCCCTTGATTGAGAAAACCACCATGGTTTCTAATGGTACATAACCATATTTCTGTATGGTGCAAAAGTTATTGTTGAGACTTAGTTCATGTGGAATAGATGTCTATTGCAACAGACCGCAATCTATAATAGATTATCTATTCGTTTTGCTGACTTATTAATAAATGGTTTCCACATTTTGAATATAGATGAATAGTACAACAATGGGCTGGCGAAACGAGATGAACAATATGCTGGCTGCATTCGATCGCCAAGCAACGTTTTCATTGGCCAAAATTAAAATGAAACTTAAACGCAGTGGTCTGTCTTTTAATGCTGAATTCAAGCAGTACTTCCTGGATGCCTCATATGATCGGTAAGTACAACTATCAACATTCTCAACCATTTAGCTGTGTTTTTATCAATTCATTACTCTTTCAGAATCAAGACTACGTACAATCAATTTGAAATTAATTCAATGTTTGAAGAACAAATTGATGTTGGTGCAGATGCAAACATGCTAACACACGATGGATGCCAAATATTGAACTCAATTCATACTGAAAATCATTACATGACCGAACCAATTGAACCTCAGAAGATTGATTGCATTAAAATCGATGAAGAAGACACCAGCAGTGCATCGAAACGGCTGGAAAATACATGGATTGATCCTGGTTGTGATTTTACAAAAAAGCGACCAACATGTGTTAATATTGTGGGCGGTCGATCGGAACAACATGAAGGAACTAGCACTTCGGCCAACAATTATGGTGAAAGTCGTATTGGTTCGACCATAATCAGGAAGTGGACGACTAATCCAGGAACAAGTTCGTTTGATGAAAGTATCCACAATGAAAACAATGACTTTTTTGATGCCACTGAAGATAAGTTCATCATTCCAGCAGTGATTGAAGGCCAAGACGCCAGATTGAATGACAAAAGTCGCAAGAATGATGCACATGGTAATAAATGCACATCTACTGTCACATCAAACAATCGACCAAAAGTCGCTGACGGTACCGTAAGAAATCATGATTTGGCACTGCAAAATAACATTACAAGAAGATCAAATACATGGTCAACAGCAGAAGATGCATTGCGTTCGAAAAAGTTAACTTCATCAAACCAGTTGGTGACGAAGAAGCGATTTAAATGCCAACTTTGTGAATATTCTAGCAATAAAAAGGGTAACCTTAATACACACTCACGAATCCATACAGGCGAGAAACCGTATCGATGTGATATTTGCCGCAAAGAATTCAGTCAGTTGAATAACATGAAGATGCACAAAGTAACTCACACCGAACAATTCCCATTCCATTGCCGAGGTTGTTTGAATGGATTTTCCCAGAAGGCTGAAAGAGATTCCCATGAAAAAGTGTGCAAATCACGTCGATATGAATGTCATATCTGCAAGAAGTTGGTCACTGTTAGTATAACTCTCTTGAAAACACATATGCGAAAGCACAACGGCGAAAAACC
>NW_022199014.1:0-20300 GCF_009176525.2 Contarinia nasturtii
GAGTTCAGCGAATTATAAACATAATAAAATTGATTTTTGTTAGAAATAAAATCTATAGCAAGTGCACTGTGTATTGTGATTTTGCTGTGTCATAATGACACCAAAACACAAATGTAATCGTGATGACTGTTCGACCGAAAATGTAAACGGAATGAAAACCAAATGCATTAAATGTGGAAACTTGTGTTATTTGAAATGTTTCGGATTGGGAAAAAGTGAAAACATTGAAAACACCGAAATAGTGAAAATTCCATTGCCGAATGGAAGTTCCATGTTTGCTTTTTTACCGTTTTGTGCATTTGTTTGTTGTGCCGACGCTGTGTCAAACGGTGAATTGAAAAAATCTCTGAAATTGCCAAAAGCTACCCGCTCCACGTCAAAATCACGTCAATCGGAAAGTAATGAGATATCAATGCAAATACAGGGGGAGGAAAAATTTTTAAGCCTGACATATAGACGGCACTAGTTACAAATTGTTCTTGTGCTGTAATTGACGTACGAACTGTCAATAGTATTGCAGAAAAAAATTGAGTTGATATCTGTCGTCGTTTGTTTTCAACATCATTGCATACCAAGTAACCTCGATATTTTTGAAAAAATGGATAAAATCGAATATCGTGCGGTGATTAAGTTTCTCACAAAAGAAGGTGTGACACCAAAGGATATCAATGATCGCTTGCGTGCTGTTTATGGGGTCCTTGCCCCATCGTATGCCACAGTAAAACTATGGGCAAAACAATTCAAGTGGGGTAGAGAATCATTGGAAGATGATCCTCATACAGGTCGACCAATTGAAGCAACAGCTTCAGATGTAGTGCAAAAAATTGAACATCACGTGCACGAAAATCCTCGAATGAGCAAGAAAGTGTTAGCAGCAATGTTTGACATCTCAGAGAAGAGTATTTACAACATACTTCATGAAAAATTGCACATGAGAAAGGTTTGCTCACGATGGATTCCAAGAACGTTGAACAAATCACAAAAAGAAGAACGAATTGCTGCTGCACACGAGTTTCTCGAGTTGTTGGAATGGAATGAAACGGACACATTTGAGCGAATAGTGCCTGGCGACGATTCCTGGATCCACTACTATGATCCAGAGCTCAAATCACAGATGATGGAATGGCACAAACGTGGTGAACCAGCATCGAAAGTGCCACGCAAACAAATTGCCACAAACACAGTAATGGCCTCTGTATTCTGGGATGCCAAAGGCATATTATTGGTTGAATTCCTTCCAAAGAATACCACAGTCACGGGCTATTATTATGCTCAACAAATGCATAGATTGCGTAAAGCGATCAGAGAAAAGCGTCCTGGTTTGCTCACTCGAAAAGTTCTTCTTTTGCATGACAATGCACCGCCTCACAAATCATTGCTTGCACAAGCTGCCATCAGGGAATGTGGGTTCGAACAACTCCACCATCCACCGTATTCTCCAGATCTGGCACCCAGCGACTATTTCCTGTTCCCAAACACCAAAAGATATCTAAAGGGGAAGCAATATGAGTCCGAAGAAGAGATATCGAACGATATTTTCAACGTATGGGAGGACAAAGATGCCGAGTGGTTTGAAGGAGGAATTAAAGCATTGAAGCATCGATATGAAAGTGTCATTCGTGTTCATGGAGACTACTTTGAATAATAAATATAGTCATTTAAAAATACAATGTGTGTTTCTATATCAGGCTTAAAAATTTTTCCTCCCCCTGTAATTAATGAAATGAAATTGCTACGAAAATCAATTGATGAAAATGGAGAGAAAATTGACAGAATCGATGAAAAAACCAATGTCATTCACCAAGCAACTGATGTGTTAGTGAATAAAGCCACCAGACCGTCTCTTTTACAGCGTGCTGAAAAACAGCAATTAACACCGAAACCAACGAATTTAAGTGATTTTCAATCCCCGTCGACATCGAAACAATCCACATTTGCCACAGTCGTGCGAAAAAGTCAATCGGCCAAACGTCAACGAGTTGAAGAACCAGCGCCAAAAAAGAATGTACCGGCAGCGAAAATTGGAACCAAATCAGTTCAATGCACATTAACTGTCTCACCGCCAAAGAAACGCGAAGAAAAGCCAAAGTTTGAAAGGGCAGTTTGGGTATCGAGATTTCGGCCTGAAGTGACAAATGAACAAGTTATTGATTTAATTGCCGAAAATACGTCCATCAATGACAAAAATCGAATCAATGTGCACAAACTTGTGAAAAAAGACTGTGATTTGTCATCATTAAAATTCGTTTCGTTTAAAATTGAATCAAATGCCGAAGATTTCGAAATATTAAATGATCCAAATATGTGGCCTGAAAATATCATGGTGCGTCCGTTTTTACAAGATTTGACATTGTCAAATTATTTCCCGGCTTTAAACGAAACAGTGAACAGAAAATCGAATGTCGAACCAATGAATGTATCGCCGGGCAAAATGAAATCACCAACAACGAAAACAGCTCAATGTCACCAACAACGAAAACATCCAGTTAAAAACATTGCAACAAAATGATCATTCTACGCAATTTGTTCCTAATTACACAAAATTGAATGTGTATATACAAAATACACATTCAATTAGAAACAAAGTCGATGAAATACGATTAGCAACAAAATCATGTCCATTTGAAGTGATTTCTTTCTTCGAAACGTGGTTGTGTGATTTCAATCAACCCGGTGTCAAATGGATCAAAGCCGATGATGGTGATTATTTTCTGCCAATGAACGTGTTGACAGAGGGTGGCATTGCAGTTTTTGACACAATGTTCGATTGTGGATTCCACCAATTGTCAAATATCGAAAATCCAGCCGGAAATGTTTTGGATCTTGTATTCACAAACAAGTTTTATGAAATGTCATTGATGGAATCAACCAAACCATTGGTTAAACCTGTCAATTGGCACAAGGCAATCGAAATCGAATTCACAATTGATGGAAATGCACCAACAACACATCAATCATCGCAAATATATGCGTTTAACTCAGCTGATTTTGATGCAATGAATGCATTCTTCATTGAAAATGACATTTTGTTGGGAATAAATCGAATTGATGGCCTCGAGAATGCATTCCAAATTTTTGGCAATGTTCTACACGAGGCAATAGACTCATTTGTTCCAAAGATCACCGTACAAAGAAGCACTGACCCACCATGGTTCACGAAACAACTTAAGCATATGAAAAATATCCGAAGAAAAGCGTACAAACGAGCAAGGGAGACTAGCAATTTCGACGAATACAATGGCATCACCGATTCGTTCATGCAGTTACAACGGCAGCTCTTCATTTACCAAATGTCGACATTTTTTGGTCCTTCGAATCTAATGAAGAATTTTATTTTGCGCAAAATAATTTTTAAAGTTGTTTTTTTTTTTGAATCTTAAAGTGATAAGATTTTATATATTAAAGACCCTAGTGGCAAATATTTAAGTCCGAAGTGGCAAATATTTAAGTCCGAAGTGGCAAATATTTAAGTCCGAAGTGGCAAATATTTAATATAAATATTTTTAAAGACCCAAGTGGCAAATATTTATTTGAAAAGTCCCAAGTGGCAAAATATATATTCAAAAAGTCCCAAGTGGCAGAATATTTAATATAAATATTTTTAAAGACCCTAGTGGCAAATATTTAATATAAATATTTTTAAAGACCCTAGTGGCAAATATTTACTTGAAAAGTCCCAAGTGGCAAAATATATATTCAAAAAGTCCCAAGTGGCAGAATATTTAATATAAATATTTTTAAAGACCCTAGTGGCAAATATTTAAGTCCGAAGTGGCAAATATTTAATATAAATATTTTTAAAGACCCAAGTGGCAAATATTTACTTGAAAAGTCCCAAGTGGCAAAATATATATTCAAAAAGTCCTAAGTGGCAAATCTTCAATATAAATATTTTTAAAGACCCAAGTGGCAAATATTTATTTGAAAAGTCCGAAGTGGCAAATATTTAATATAAATATTTTTAAAGACCCTAGTGGCAAATATTTATTTGAAAAGTCCCAATTGGCAAATATTTAATACAAATATTTTTAAAAAGACCCTAGTGGCAAATTTTTATTCAAAAAATCCCAAGTGGCAGAATATTCATTTGAAAAGTCCCAAGTGACAAATATTTAATACAAATATTTTTACAGTCCTTAGCGGCAAATTTTTATTCAAAAAAGTCCCAAGTGGCAGAATATTTATTTGAAAAGTCCCAAGTGGCAAATATTTAATACAAATATTTTTAAAGACCCTAGTGGCAAATTTTTATTCAAAAAAGACGCAAGTGGTAAATATTTTAAAGACCTAGTGGCAAAATATTTATTTAAAAAGTTCTAAGTGACAAATATTTAACAGAAATATTTTTTTTTAAAGCCCAAGTGGCAAAATATTGTTTTGCAAATATTTAACATAAATTTTTGTTAATATAAATTTAATCTGAGAAATGGCAAACGTAAATAATTTATCACAAGTGATTGTTAAGCAGAAAGAAGCAGAAGCAGAGTTAAAACGATTAATGGAAAATTTTAAAAAAGAAAATAAAGAGCAATTGAAAAAATTAGACCGGTTGAATAAATGGACTGGTTTAATTAATGCATCGTGGAATGAGTATGTGGAAGGTCATAGAATTTTACACGATAATCAGAGTAATAAGGAAGTTGAAAATTACTTAAGATACGCTCAGTCTTTTGAGTTTTATGATAATATAGTTAAAGAAACCATTAAAAATATACAACAAAAAGTTGTTGTTTAAGAGTATGATTATTGATAATAAAATGCTGAACGACGTTCAACGGATGCAGTATTTGCAAACAAATATGGCTCTAAAAGCGTCAAAAATAATTGACCAACTGGGATTGCAAAATTTCAATATAGCTTGGAAATTGTTGCAAGGTCGTTATGATAATAAACGCGCTATCAACAATATGTTTTTAGATAACTTAATGGATTTACCAAGAATGACTAAAGATACTCAAGCAGACATGCAGCAATTAATTGATACTAGTAGAGAATTTATTGCTTTGCTTGAGGGAATGACAATGGAGGATATCATTTTAAGATTATTGAGTAAAAAATTGCATCCAAGAAGTCTGGAAAATTATGAATCAACATTAAAAAATCCAAAAGAACCACAAAAATTAGAAGATTTTTATCTATTTTTGGAGCAAAGATCCCAGATTTTGGGTTCTGTTGAGGCTGAAAATGGTTACTATAAAAAACCATTCACAAAGGAAAAAAATAAAAAAGTTTTGTTTAAAAAATGTGTAGATTGCGGGGATGCAAGGCATCCAATTTATTTATGTGACATTTTCAAAAGGCGAAATATGAAAGAGCGTCAAAGAATTGTAAGAGAAAATAATCTTTGTCATTTATGTTTAAAATCAGATCATGCATATAAATTTTGTAAATCAAATTTGAAATGTAGAGAGTGCGGAAAGAGGCACAATACATTCTTACATTTGGATAATGAGCTTGAGTCAAAGCCAACTATATCATATTCAAAGTCGAATACTTCATATTCAAAGCCAGGTACATCATATGCTAAACCAAGTGCAGCATATTCGAAGAATAATCACCAACAAAAAAAGGCGTTCTTGTGTACTGCTGAAGAAAAGGAAAATAGTGATGAATCAACTGTAGCATGTGTTGCTTCAAGTCAAAACAAGGGCTCAAAGGTTTTGTTGGCAACAGCTAAAATTAGAATTAAAACTGATTTTGGGTGGTCGGAAGAATTTGGTGCATTATTGGATCAGGGATCTATGGCAACGTTTATAACTGATGATGCAGTAAAGAAATTAAAATTAAAAAAGGAAAAGAATAATGTGTCAGTTTCTGGGATTGGAGGTGTTAAAACTGAAAAATCTTTGGGAAGTGTGAATTTGGAGTTTACAGCACGTTATCCAAGTGCATTTATAGGGAAAACTAAAGCAATAATTTTGGGGAAATTGACAAATTTATCACCATTATCTTATGCAAAGGAAAAGATCAATAAGATAAACAATTTCAATCAGTTAATTTTGGCAGATCCAGATATTAGCAACACTTGTAAAATAGATATAATTTTGGGAGCAGACGTGTACGCAACGTTGTTATTAAATGGTGTAATTAAGGCAGAAAAAGATAATTTGGTTGCTCAAGAAACTCAGCTTGGTTGGATCATTTCAGGTGTTTTGGGTCATCAGTTAGAATTAAATGGTGTTTGTTTAATATCAACTATTGATGAATTAAATGAAAGTACGTCGGTATGAACTCCAATACATTTTTTGTTATTAGTGCTGCTTCTTCTTTTTCTCACTATGGGCGCAACCATTTTCAAGCTAAAAGTCAAATGGATGCGTTTAATGAAACGTCAAAATGCGCGTATGGCTAATTTGTTCTAAACGTGTATCTGTAGTTGAGTTTGAAGTTAATGTGTGAATAATCAAATAAATAGTACTTTTTGTATTAAAAATAAAAATAAAAGAATAAAATTAGCTGTGTAAAATTTTATCGGCGCCTATACAAGTCGATTCAAAAAAACTGTAAATGGAATACTGCACAATAAGCCAAGAAAACGAATAATTTTATCGGCACAGAATATTTTTGCAGCCGACAGAAATATCTTTTGCCACAATATTGCTATTAGTTGCAAACAAATTATTAAACATATTTTTCGACTTTACTTTATTTTATTTTTTCTTACCTAGAATAACTGTGATCCAGAAATATATGATTTCTTTCGTCCTGCATTGTATTCACAAACTTTGTTCACAAGCAAATGTTTTCATTTGAACATTGCGTGTGGTACTATTTAGTACTTTGCATTTTTGATATTCCATTAAACGCACTTATTTAAAAATGAATATGCCAATATGGCTGCACCCATAGTGTAAATAAGAAGAAGCAGTGTCTATTTAGCAACTGCATACCGGTGTGAAAGTATGAAAAAATTTTGGGAAATCGAAGAAATTTTTCCGTCACAGTTTATATCGGAAGAAGATAGTTATTGTATTGAGCATTATGACAATAATACACGGCGAAATGAAGATGGTCGTTATGTGGTTACTTTACCATTTCGTGATAATATTGAAGATTTAGGTAATTCACGAAGAAATGCTTTAGCACAATTATTGCATCAGGAACGGCGTCTCGAAAGAGATGCAAAGTTAAAACAAATGTATGATGAGTTCATCGATGAATATATTAATATGGGTCATATGGTGGAATGTGAAGATTCGGACATTCAAAGTGGCTATTATCTGCCACATCATGCAGTGTTCAAGGATAGTACAACAACTAAACTAAGAGTGGTGTTTGATGCCAGCAGGAAAACGTCTTCGGGATTGTCGTTAAATGATTGTATGATGGCGGGTCCAAGAGTTCAAGATGAATTATATAACATAATGTTGAGATTTCGTTTGTATGAAATCGCTTTCACTGCTGATGTAGCAAAAATGTATCGTCAAATTTTGGTTGCAGAGGAACAACAAAACTATCAAAGAATTTTATGGAGAAAAAACAAAAGTGAAAATATAAAAGAATATAAATTAACGACTGTGACTTATGGAACAAGTTCAGCACCTTTTGTTGCAGTAAATACACTTATAGCTATTGGAAAACAATGGCAGGACAAATTGCCAGAAGCGGCGCAGATTATTCAGAGAGATTTTTATATGGATGACTGTATGAGCTGTTGTGAGACCTTGGATCAAGCAATTAGTTTGCAAAAAGATGTTACGCAAATTCTTGCAGAGGCTGGTTTACCATTAAGAAAATGGAGTTCAAATAATATGGATTTAATAAACACAATTCCTTTGGATCAACGAGAAGGTGCTCAAACAGATGGAGAAGCTTCAATTTCAACTTTGGGCTTAAGATGGTTTAACTTAAAGGATGAATTCAGTTTCAAAATGAATCCATTTAAGGATGTAAAAACAGTAACAAAAAGAATCGTTTTATCAGAAATAACAAAAATGTATGATCCATTGGGTTTATTAGCACCATTTACAGTATTATGTAAAATATTAATGCAAAAATTATGGGTTGCGAATCTGGATTGGGATAGTGAGATTCCAAAAGAAATTGCGGTAGAATGGGAAAGTTACAAAGAAGAAATACCAATTTTATTGCAGTATCGTTTGAAACGATGGATTGAATATAAAGCTGGAGCTCAGTTTGAATTACACGGATTTTCAGATGCTTCTGAAATGGCTTATGGAGCTGTCATTTATGCTGTGGTTAAACATGAATCTATGACTTATAGTAATATAATTACTTCAAAAACTAGAGTTTCACCACTTTCAAAACAAAGTTTGCCACGGTTAGAGCTTTGTTCGGCTTTATTATTGGCTGAATTAATGGACAAGGTGTCGAAAGCATTACATGTGCCTATAGCCAAGAAATATTATTATTCAGACTCCCAAATAACATTGGCTTGGATTAAAGGAGCGCCACGAAGATGGGAAACGTATGTGGGTAATCGCGTGGCAAAAATACAGAAGTTAACAAAATTTCAAGAATGGGCGTATGTTAACACAAAAGAAAATCCAGCAGATATCGCATCTAGAGGAATGAATCCAGGAAATTTAATTCATAGTGATTTGTGGTGGCATGGACCATCATGGTTAGTGAGCAAAGAAAAAGGGAATATTGTCCCATGTGATTTTTCAACAAGCATTGGTTTGAGAAAAATGTTTGTTGGAGTAAATGTTTTGAATGATGTTAGTATCATTGAGAGATTTTCATCGTTAAATCGGGCAATACGATCAATTGCCTATTGCTTGCGTTTTATTGAAAAAGAAAAACGTATTAAGGGAAGTTTGGAAACAGATGAGTTGAAAAGAGCGAAACAGGCAATTATTAAATTAAATCAAAAGATTTATTTTGAAGATGAAATAAATTGTCTACGTAATAATATAGAAATAAATAATAGAAGCAAATTGAAGACATTATATCCATTTTTGGACGAAAATGGAATTTTAAGAGTTGGAGGTCGTCTTCAAAATTCAACGTTTGACTTTAACCAAAAACATCCAATTATAATGCCATATGATGGAGCATTAACAAAATTAATAATTGATGCTGCTCATAAAAAGGTTTTACATGGGGGAAATCAACTTACAACAATGCAAATTCGTTTGGAATACTGGATCATTGGATGTAAACGAGCGGTCAAAACATACATTAACAATTGTGTTAAATGTCATCGTTTTCGAGCTGAGTCAGCAAAACAATTAATGGGATGTTTACCTGCAGATAGAACAAGGACATTGGTGAAACCATTTACGCACACTGGTACGGATTTTTGTGGACCATTTATGATGCGTATGTCAAATAATGGACGGCTAAAAACAATAAAGGGTTACGTAGCAATATTTATATGTTTCTCAACAAGAGCTGTACATTTGGAAGCTGTGTCAGATTTAACAGCTGAAGCCTTTCTGGCAGCATTTAAAAGGTTTATTTCAAGAAGAGGTAATGTGGAAAAATTATATAGTGACAATGGCGGAAATTTTGTCAAAGCAAGAACAATTTTGCAGTTAGAAACATTGCAAGCAATAAGGGAGTTCAATGAAGAAATAAAAAGAGAATTAGCAAATTTATCTACAAAGTTTTATTACAATCCTCCAGCCTCTCCTTGGTTTGGTGGAATTTGGGAGAGAAATATCGGGTCAGTTAAACATCATTTCAAAAGAGTTGTGGGGGATAGAGTTCTTTCATACGAAGAAATGACTACAGTATTGGCTCAAATTGAGGCATGTTTAAATTCAAGGCCAATTTGTGCTTTGAATGAAAACCCTGATGATTTGTCAGTACTAACACCGGGCCATTTTCTTGTTGGAGATGCAATTATGGCACCGGTTGGTCCATCATTAATGAATTTAAAAGAAAATAGATTAGATAGATGGCAACTGTGCGAAAGAATGAAACAGGAATTTTGGCGTCGATGGGGCGATGAGTATATTTCAAGTTTACAAAAACGCACAAAATGGCAAAAAGTAGAGGAGAATTTGAAAATAGGAGATGTGGTTCTAATGAAGGATGAAATTAATCCACCATTAAAATGGCCATTAGCACGAATCGTTTCAACATTTCCAGGAAAGGATGGATTGGTTCGAGTAATAGAAGCTAAAACAGCATCAAAAATTTATAAACGAGCGATTGGACGCGTATCGAAATTGCCAATTGAAGATAATTTTGAAGAGTCATCATCAAAAACAAAAAGTAAATCATATATAAGTGGTGTCTCACCAATTGCCATAATTATGGCATTATTTTTTCTGTTTTCAGTTGTTGCTGGAACAGCAAGTTTTAATAGCACAAAAATAATTCTTGGTACTGGCAACGTAACGATTGAAAAATTTAATGAAGAACCTGGTATTTATGCTGAATCAGTTGGAAAAATCAACAATCAACAGGGTGTGTGGCAAGTTTTGGCTTCGATTGATTTAGAACCATACAACAGGAATTATGAAGCACTGAAAGAAAGCTATTTTCAGTTAGAGCATATATGCAATAAAATGAACACAAAAATTTCTAAGGAAAATTGTAATCAAATGATGGAAGAATTTTATCACAGTCTGGAAAAGATTAAGGAATATGATTCAGTAATAGCAATTCAAAAAAGAAGGAGACGAGCTGAACCAGTAACTACAATTATTGGCTTTGGCTTAGGTGCTTTATTGGGTTGGGGAGTTCCGAAAATTGTGGAATATTTTTCAACACCGGGAAATAACGTGGAGAAAATGTCAGTAATGGAGGAAATACTAAAGAATCAAACATCCGTAATGTACATGACAGAAAATTTGATTAGAAAAAATAGTGAAGTTTTACAAAAAGAGTTAAATTTTTTAATGAATCAAACAACGGATTTATTTGAGCAAGTGGATTTGATTTCGCATCATTCAGAAATGATAGAAAGAAGTCAATGGTTAACAACTCACATGTTGTTAATGTTGACAGAATTCCGGGATATGCAGGAAACAATTATGCAGCAGATTATAAATCAAAATGGCGAATTACAATCAGCTTGGATTAGACCAGAAAAAATAAAGGAACAAATAAAATTAATTGAGAAACATATATCACGTGATTTACGGTTAATGGGTAATTCATTAACAAATCAAGTTTTTTGAAAGATATAAATTATCAAGAGTGAATACAATCGTGGATAAAAATAGAATAATTTTGGTTATTAAAATTACATTGTTTCACAAACAGGAGTTTGAAGCGTATAAAATTATACCAATACCGATTGTTAAAAATGATAAATTTCAGTTAATGGATATTAAAAAATCAATTTTAATTATTGGCAAAAATAAGCAATATACTTTTGGAGGGGAAGATACGTTAAAACGTATGAGTTTTCAGGAAGATATGTTTTATCAATATGATTCAAAGAAATCTCATTGTGAGGTAATTAGTTTTTTTTTAAAAAAGGTAATTCCGGAAAAATGTGTATTTAAAACATGGGAATCATCAGCAATATCTTATGAAGTAGCAATTCGTTAAATATTTAGAATCTACAATATACTTTGATTTATTTTTTTTTTTTTTTTTTAAAGGGGGCAAAATGTTCATGACTGAACAATGGTTTTTATTTTGGTATTATTGTTTATAATTTATGTTTATTTATTATTGCAATTATGTTTATGTTATGATCATGTGCCATTTGGACTTTGTACTTTATCTTTTTTCATTTATTTGTAAATATGTTTTTATGTTTACGTTAAAAGCACGTATCGATTAGATTTTGATATACAAGATAAGAATTAGACTTTGATCTTTGGACTTTGGAACATAAATAAGAATCGGACTTTAGATTATGGAATTTAGACTATAGACTTTCGACTATTAATTGTTTACTATTATAGCACGTAGTGAATTGTATAAAAGCAGAAGTTTAATTGAGAATAAATCAGATCAACTTAGATTGTTCATAAAGAAACATCAGTTGTATTTCATTTACCAAATGTCGACAATTGCAAACACCGAAACATCGAAAGCAGAATTATTCGCTGATTTTTTCGAAAATCAATATACACAGAGCGACAGTATCGATTTGGATCAATTGCTGGATGAATGCGGTGATCTCTCGTTTGACATCGAAATCAATGAACATGATGTATTGAGGGCATTGCAATCGATCAACGTAAGCAAAGGAGCCGGTCCAGATGGGGCATCGCCGAAACTACTGAAAAACTGCGCACACTCATTGGCAAAACCATTGACAGTGCTATTCTGTAAGTCTTTGGATCAAGGAGGTGTTCCGGCATCGATGAAAAACTCTCGAATAGTACCAATATTCAAATCTGGGAAAAAAAGCAATGCATCGAATTACCGGCCAATAGTGATAATACCAACGATTGCAAAACTATTCGAAATGGTGGTTCATGGCAAAATCGACGCATTCGTCAATGGAAAAATCAACCATAATCAGCATGGATTCGTAAAAAATCGATCAACCTCAACAAATTTACTGCAAAAGGTAAATTTCACGATGGACTCAATGGTCGAAAAATGTCAAACCGATGTGTTATACACCGACTTCGAGAAAGCCTTCGATCGCGTCAACCACAAGATATTGTTGCAAAAATTGGTGAAATTTGGACTCGGCCGAAGACTCGTCAAATGGTTTCATGGATACTTGACAGCACGAACACAATTTGTTGGAATCGGCGAAAGAATGTCACGGACTTTCACCGTATCGTCAGGCGTACCAGCGGGAAGTATATTGAGACCATGTCTTTTCATTATTTTTATAAACGATATTGTTGAAACTGTGTCAAATGCTCTTGTTTTGCTATTTGCAGACGATTTAAAGTTGATTCGGAAAATTCGCTCTCCCGTTGATGCCGGTAATTTTCAAAATGCCATTGATCAGTTGGATGTTTGGTGCACACAAAACAAACTCTACTTGAATCTGAAAAAATGTTTCGTCATGACGTATGCAAGAGGTGGAAACATAGTCAACTACGATTATACGATCAACAATGGACAACATACGTTTGAACGAGTGAATTTACATAAGGACTTGGGAGTGATATTTGACACCAGGCTAACATTTGTCAACCACATCGATGCGATTACAGCCAGTGCGCATGGAGCATTGGGCTTTATAAAACGAACACTGAAAAATAAGTTCACAATCGAATCGGCAAAAATATTATATTTAGCACTAGTAAGATCAAAATTGGAATACGCAAGTATTGTATGGCAGCCATACCATCGTATCCACTCCGACAGAATAGAGTCAATTCAAAAAGATTTTGTGATATGGACATTAAGATTTATATATCAAAGAGATGAGAATTATGTATTGCCACCGTATCAGTTTAGATGTGATGTTTTGAATATTCAACCGCTTTGGAGACGGCGTATAAATACCTCTATATTTTTAATTTACGATCTGTTATTAGGTAAAATATTGTCAAATTCGCTTAGAGATAAGATTGTATACACAAGACAGCAATATAACGTGAACCAAAGAAATTTGAGAAATACAGAATTTATTAGAGTACGAATCATTACATCGGACTATGCACATAATCAGCCATTTTACGTAGCATGTAGGAATTTCAATTTAATACGAGAACAATTTTTTGAATCGGCATCAAGAGAAATTTTTAGGAATAATATTGTTCATTTAGACAATTTGATATTTAATAATCGGTGAACAGATAATTTTAAAGAATGTATGGAGACGAAAGAGATTACACAATGAACACAATCGATGTCTGCTGCTCCGAAGTCGAAAAGACTGGTAGCTGGATATTCGATCGGGTGGTGTCTCATTGTAAACGATATTGTACAAAATTTGTGATAAATTCAGTCTGTGATCAGACGGTGAATAAATAAATAAAAAAATAACAACTGATATCACATAATTCGGACCCAAGGAATCCAATGGACAATCTTTTTGAGAAATTGTTTTGATTTTTTGAGATAATCGGCCTGGAAACTACACCTTGAAATGATATTTTGAAAGTATGGTAGAAAGCAAAAAAATTGGTGTGCATTGCAAGAAATCGATTAATATAAATATTTTTGATTTCCAATGTGATGAATATCAATATATGAATACAATAAAAGAACATGTAAAATTTTGGCCAAAATTTTTTGTAGATTTCAAAGAGAAAAATTAAATTTAATGTTAAAACAAATGATATAAGTAAAAAACACTTCTTTGGAAGTTCTCACTGTGACGCAATACTGCACATCAAATCTGAAAATGATCTGATATAAATATATTGCGTTGCCATTAGAAAATTAAAAATGTAAATTTCATTGTGATAATGCCCAAGAGGCAACGCAATATATAAATTGTTTGTGTATTATTATTATTATATTGGTACTATTTTTTTTTTGAAAATGTACTACAAGGATCGAAAATGACCTGAAAAAATGATTGAAAAAACATTTTTTTGGAAAAATTCGATTTTATTCTTCAACATAATGTCCTTTTAGCTCGATACACCGAGTCCAACGATTTTCCAACTTTTTTAACCATATAATACGATTTGTCAAGCTGGTGAAAATAGCCGTCAGTTTCCCATTCGACTTCTTCATTCAATCATTCAACGTAAAACGTTTACCAGACAGCCATCTTTTGAGGTTTCCAAATAGGTAGTAGTCGCTTGGTGCTAGATCTGGCGAATACGGCGGTTGTGGAAGCAATTCAAAACCCAATTCATACAATTTTGCCTGTGCGATGTTTGATGTGTGAGCTGGTGCATTATCGAGATGAAAGAGGATTTTTTTCTTCTTCAGATGCGGCCGTTTTTTCTTGAGCTCATCATTCAATCGATCCAATAACGCTGTGTAATATGCGCCTGTTATTTTTCTACCCTTTTCAAGGTAGTCGATGAAGATTATATGTACCATGTGCATCCCAAAAAACACTGGCCATAACCTTTCCCGCCGATTGTTGTGTCTTTGCACGCTTTGGTGCACTTCCACCCGGTACGACCCATTCTTTCGATTGCTCACGTGATTCCGGTGTGTAGTGGTGAATCCATGTTTCATCCATGGTCACATATCGACCCAAAAACTCAGATGAATTCTTTCGAAACATCTCCAAATTCTTCATTGAAGTGGTCACACGAATGCGTTTCTGATCGATTGTGAGCAAACGCGGCACCCATCTTGCACACAGCTTTCTTGCCTCCAATTTTTCATGCAAAATATGACATACACGATCATGTGAGATGTTTACCATCTGGACTATCTCGCGCACTTTCAATTTCGGGTCGTTCAATACCATATCATGGATTTTTTCAATCATTTCTGGTGTTGTTACCTCAATTGGCCGACCTGGACTTGGTATGGTTTCGGTGCTTGTACGACCACATTTGAATTCAGTATACCACTTATGAATGGTTCCAATTGCTGGCGCAGAGTCCGGATAATACTTATCAAGCTTGGATTTGGTTTCGGTGATGGTTTTTTTGCGCAAAAAATAGTGTTTTATCAACACGCGAAATTCCTTTTTTTCCATTTTTAATTTTTATTTAGAGGTTGGTTGCTTTCAAATGCCGTAACTTGTGAACGAGTAAACGGATTTCGCTCAAATTTTGACAGGTGTCTAATAAGAAATAGTACTTAAGAAAAATAGTATCGGTTCAGAATAAAAGACGGCGCCACTTGCATTTTTCAGGTCATTTCCGATCAGCCTTGTAAAAAGGAAAAAAATATTTTATAGTACACTTTTTAGAACTTTGAACATCACGGGGGACGGAAGTCCCCCAAGTGACGCAATACCCACTTAGGGTGGCCCAAATCTCACTATCTTGACGGATTGTTGTTCCCCGACCGGTTTTGTTAATTTTGGTCCAAAACTATGTAACTGGCATCATTACATTGTTTAAATGAAGAAAAAACGGCCCGACCCCACCCATATCAAAAATATTGGGTTGGGGAAAAAGTCTTGCGCGATTCTCTTCATGTCACTTTTTAGATGTGAGTTTTTAAAAATTGTGAAATTTTTCAAAAGTTATACCAGTTTGAACATGAGTGAAATTTCAGAGAAAATTCGAGTTTTTTTTTTATTTTTGCTTCAAAAGTGGAAAAAACGTTGCGCAAATCCATAATAAAATGTGAACCAGTTATGGCGAGTGTGCTCTATAAGAAGCCACAAGGAGATATTAAAATTGCTACTTTAAAGATGAAAATCCTTAGATCAAAGTCTGGTCGGTCAATTTTTTGAAAAAGTCGAAAAAATCGTAAAAAAAGTAAAAAAGACCTAAACAAAAGCGGCTATAACATAGCTAAGGAACGTAACATTTATCACAAAAAAGTTTTAACCCGTTTACAAAGGGATGTACCCAAAAAATATTCCGAAGTTTGGATTTACTCGATTTTACGGTAAAAAATTGGATAAACTGCGACATGCAAAGAAAATGATATGAATTCGAATCTTTTTTCAAAAGATTATTAATGGAAGAGATAAAGAGGATATCGAACGAGAATATCCTCCGAAAAACTAGCGAAGAAATCAATACGTTCCACCAAAAACCTGAATTAACAAAAAGTAAGGTTATGTTGGGATTAAGGTGTAATTTGATGGGAACCGTTTATGGTGTTGTGCTAATTCTTGGTATAACGTCAAATTATGACTCTTACTCCTAATAACTAGTGAGATTGAAGCAAGTAATTAAGAAATAATCGCCAAAATTAATCCAAATATATGGCGTTACCTTTCATTTTGACGATTTCAGATGACGCCAATGTTTGATGGTCCAGCAAAAACTTAGAGAAATTTGTCGGAAAGTTTTAATGTATCCACCATATAGCTCAGACTTTACACTATCAAAATACCATTTGTTTCGATCTCTGTGAAATTCGCTTCAAAAAGTAAATTTGAAATCAAAAAAGTCCTTCAAAAATGACATTTTTCGTGTTTGTGGTCAGAAATTCCAGAAGTTCCACACTGATAGAATAATGGAAGTACCTACAAAATGGCAGAAGATTATCGACTAATATGACATATATTTTGTTTGATAAAGTTTATTTGAAATATAAAAATTATGCGTTCAAACTTTTTGAAAAAATCGCGCAAGACTTTTTCCCCAACCCAATACCTTATTTTGCTCGTCCTTTTAACTTTCAAACCAAAAAAAGTGTAAGAAGCAGATTATTTGGCACAACTACACTTTACGACATCCTCTTTAAATCGATTTTTTTGAGAAAGAGGTAATGTCAAATGCCTTTATAAAGTCCCTAACGCAGTTTCTTATACTCTTTTACTCACACACAAACAAAACAAAATGTCAAAAAACAGCTGTTCGACCGAACCATTCATAACCAACTTCATGCTACTAGTAGATTCGGAATGAAAATAATGTTTGAAAATTCTATGATATTTCGAAAAATGAACTAATTATTTTGGAATTTTTTAATCTGTTTAGAATAAAATAAATTTTTAAACATTTTTTGTACTAGCAATATTTTAATAAACATTCACTTATTATTTAATTTTCACAATTTCCATCAATTCACAAAATTTAATTCATAGCACTAGCATGAAGTTGGTTATATGTCAACCTTTATTCATTCGTATAAAAACATATTATGTTCACGCACACATAAATGTTGGGGAGTTTTGACAATTCCTCTTTCATTTTTTATGTTATGAAAATGATGGGGAACGATGAAAAAAGGGGATGGGGGGGAGGTGGAGTTCAGCTACCCTAAAAAATTTCTCTCGTCATTCTGAACAACTTTGCCATACATCACTTTTTGATCCAATGAGGTTTTGGATATGTTGGGTACTCCCCCCACTAATACCCAAGGGGGCAACCCCCCTTTTCACTAAATTATTTCCCCACTCCCAATTTATCGTTCCCTATCATTTTCATAACTTGAAAAAATAAAATTTATAAAAAAATCGATTTAAAGAGGATGTCGTAAAGTGTAGTTTAGCAATCATTCGTTTTGACTCGAAACCCCAGTGTGCCAAAATACCTTAGAAATGATATTTTTCCCATCCATTATTGTGTCTAGCCCCAGTAGACTGGCCCCCAAAACACAAAAGTTGACATTTTTTCGCTCTTACCTCGGAACACTTTCTATATGGTGTGCAAATGACGTGTGTAAGGTTTCATGCCGATAGCTCAACGCTGTTTTTCAAAAAACAGAGAGACAGCTGACTTTGACAGTTCATTTTTTTTCAAGTGCTCTTAAATATTTACACAAAATCGATAATTAAAAATAGAAAATAACACAAACAAATAAAATAAATAGGAACAAAATACTGAAAAATACGTGCACAATAAGGAAAAATTGAAGTTTAGTCGGAATCATTGAGGTATTGTTGGAAAAATTGAATTGGATTGAAGGTGATTGTTTTTGTTGTTGCTATTTGACATGTGCGATACACATAATTGCAGTGAAAAAAGGTGTACCGGCTCACGATTTGGAGGCCAATTTTTGATTTGCAGTAAATGCAAACAAAAAGTTTTTGTCGAATGCATAAATTCACCATATGCGACAAAATTATTAAAGGGCTTAGGCCTAATAATAATTGAAGAAGAAAAAAAAATCACAGTGGACGGCAGTTCGCGCGAGTGACGAAACCACATTAGTGTGTTGAAAAGTCGAACTCGCTATATATACACGTAATATACGAAATCCAGACCTAGAAGGCCATTGGCCTCGGTTGATGTATGGTTGGAAAGCCCTTGGGCTATAGATCTAGAAAAAATATAAAAGTTTGAAAATCGGTTCACCTGTCTTCAAAATATGGTCCTTTCAAGAAAAGGGTCAAAATTCAGTTTCATGACCATAGATGGCACTAAATGAGGTCATTGACCCCTGAAACATCGATATTCTTATTCTAGAGCTCGATACCTTTCCAACGATACCTCAAACGTCGAAATCGGTTAATCCGTTCGAAAAATTTATTATTTTAAAAATGTCATATGAATTTCTATGAAAAATCAAAATGTCTGTGTGTCTGTCTGTGCGCGATATTGCGTACTCGATTCTGATCTTCTTGAAACTTTCTGTGATTAAAGTACACAAAAAACTTAGACTTTTTTGTTCTGGCACTTTTCAATATGGCCGCCATGTTGGCCGTGGCCGGCCTCCAAAAGTCACTTTTCGACTTTTTTTCCTATGGTCACCGAAGCGCCATGACTTGACACCTCCCCAGACATATGCATATCATTGGAAAGGTCTTGAAGTGAGCTATCGAATGAAGCCATTTGCGGTCCAAAAATTTCAATTTGGAGTGGCCAAATTGGCCAAAAACCAAAAAGTTACCGTTTGGCCGGACACATAATGGTCATTAGCTCGAAAACTAGCCTTTCTTGGTCACTTGAAAATTTCACCGATTTTTAGGCCCAAGTCAAAGCTATAAAATGCCGCATAGCTCATATCTCAGAAAATTCTTGTTTTCGAGATATGGCCTTTGATAGTGCGAATATGACCAAAAATGGCCAAAAATGACAAAAAATGTTACTTTTAACCTTTGAAGTATTTTATGGACCAAAATGTACTTCAATGACTCTGTAAATATGCTCTGTGACTAGCCAAACAAAATTGAATAAAATATCGACCGTTTTGGATGGCTATTCCACCAAAAATCGGCCAAATGTACCAAAATTCGAATTTTCACAAAATCCGTTGGCCGCACACATAACGGGCATTTTTTCGAAAAAGACTGCATATGTTCTCTTGAAAATTTCATCAATTTAAGCCTCAAGTCGAAGATAAAAAAAATATGCATATCACACACCACAGAAAAAACCACTTTTCCCCATTATGAACCACAATTTATATGATTTTGATCCAAAAATAACCTAAAAATCCATATAATAAAAAGATTCAAATTCATGTTTTTTGAATCTTTAACATTGAAAATAGCGCTTACAAAACTATTGATATCAAATAAAAAACCTCTATCGAGGTGAAGAACGAGTGACGAAACCAAAATTTGAAACACAAAATTTCTGATATCAATTTTGTGACGAAAATAGTTGGTAGATATATTTTCTGTGTACTTCGAATATAAACTTAATATACATTTGTATATTCGGAACGTTGCTTCATTGCGTCAGTATGAACTCAAAGTAAAAAGGAGAAAAGTTCTGCAACGTTTTGAATATACAAATGTATATTAAGTTTATATTCACAGTTCACAGAAAATATATCTACCAACTTTTTTCGTCAGAAAATTGATATCAGAAATTTTGTGTTTCAAATTTTGGTTTCGTCACTCGTTCTTCACCTCGATAGAGGTTTTTTATTTGATAAAATATACAGGCGACCAAAAAAGCGTAAACATACATTCATTGTTTGAAGGCTGTTCACCATTCATATACAATTGTAATGCATGCGTC
>NW_022199015.1:0-111 GCF_009176525.2 Contarinia nasturtii
TAGGAATATATTTTTCAAAATTTAAAAAATTTGGAACACCCTAATGTCCATTTCAAGAGTTCACGGTTTTACTTACAACATTTATTGATGTTTGTCGCGAATTAGATCGTG
>NW_022199015.1:121-1244 GCF_009176525.2 Contarinia nasturtii
AATATGAGCTCCTTCAATTTGATCAGTCCCGTTAATCGCCGTTTGTTTGGTGCTACCTTTTCTATGAAGTATAGTGTCAGTCTTTTGTGATTTAAGTTGCTGAAATGATATAAAACAAACAACCAAATGATTTATTTTGAAACCATTTATATGTCTATTTCAAGAGTTCACGGTTTTACTTACAACATTTATTTTTGTTAGTTGCGATTTATATCGTGTTCGCTTGACGATAGCATCGGCATTAACAATATTTTGTTCAGCGATTTGCTTACTTGCAATGTATGTCTGTGTTTTAATCTTAAAATACAAAAAAGAAACAATTAAATTAATCTTTGTGAACTTCACACAAAAAAACAATAATTGAAATTGAAATTGCAAGAAGCCACACAAAATTTCACTCACTTGCGATTTATCATACGTTGGTTTGGCAATCGATTTTTCTTTGATTCGATCAGATTCTTCCTTTTGATTGTTATCTTTATTTTCAATAGCTGGACTTTCGAGCATTTGTGTTTCACATTTCTAAAAAAGAAAGTGCATATTTATGTTTTAATTTAAAATAGTTGAATGTAGTGACATTGAAAGTGTTCATTGAAGAGCCGTCACATAATATTTACTCACCTGTGAATATGATCGTGTTCTCTTAGCGATTGGCGCTATCGTGGCTATATTGACACTTTGCATTTTGTGTTATTATTTGTCAAAAATTATTTTTAAAGTTTTTATAGTACTTTTTATGTGGAAAATGATTTAAATTTCTGGCAGCACAAAACATAACCCAATTTTCCAAACAGCTGTCCCGTACAAGAGCCTAGATCACAATGACATTAACTGCAGCGGGTCGCACGAAACATAACCCAAGTTTCGAAACAGCTGTCTCACGCAAGAGCCTGTGATCACAATGACGTTAACTGCGTTTGAATATTTATGTATGAGTATATGTGTGTGCATAGCATTTTGACAGACCAATACATGTCATCCAAATATTAAACGTTGTCAGTGCGTATGGTCATCTATAGACTTTAAAATTTGTTTACAAACGAGAAATTATCTCAAAGCAACATGTTTTGGAGTAAGTTTTAAGGAAATATCGGGATTTTATTTTTTTATATGAATTTTGTGA
>NW_022199015.1:1254-14494 GCF_009176525.2 Contarinia nasturtii
AAAAGAAAAAATGTAGAAAATGTGGTATGTGAGAATTCAGATGCATTTAAGAAAATGCGACTCACAAATATTTTTTACTCTTGATATAGCAAAGCGAAGCCAGCGAAAATCAATTTATGGACACGAATAATTTCACACCGGATGATTCAGAAAATAACGAAATACATGAAATGGTTGTCAAAACTAATGACATTACTGAAGGTGATGGAAAAGAGGCGACGGATGGAGACGTTGTGAGAATTTACTTCGAAAATTTAGTGCAAGGCAATTCGAACGTTGTTGGTCGCGTGAATAATGGACACGGTGTGACTTTGACATTGGGTAGCAAAGATGGAACGGTCATAGAAGGTCTGGAAATCGGTATTATTGGAATGAAGGTGGGCGGAACGCGTCAAATAATATCTCCACCGAAATTTGCATACGGAGATGCTGGTATATTGCCGTTTATTCCAGCAAATGCAACAGTTATATCAACTGTGACTTTACTTGAAATTGTGTGATTTCTTTTTTCTTTTTCAATAATAGAAATTAATTTATCAATAAAAGATATAATGGTTTAACTATGAAAAATGAATGAGTTCTTTATTCAATAATAATTGAATCAGTAAATGCACATTTTAAATATAGTATGGCCGCTTTCGAACACCTTCAGCTGTGTAAGTGAAATAAACTACTTCATTGGGATGGTGCTTTAAAACATGAGCCTCAAAGTTGGCCTTGTTTTGATATGTCTTTAGGCAGATAGAACATTTCATTCGATTTTTTTGATCGTGGAGATTCAAGTGTCGTATCAAGTTTGATTTCTTTGACTTTATTTCAATGTAACAAATTGGACACGTGTACTACAAGAAAAAGGACATACTTAGCATTAACACATCATAATTTATCTTTTAATAGTAACAACAAAAACCATGGTTTTTACCACAATTATATTCTTTTTGATGCTGCGTTTTTTTTTCGCCCATCGATTCCAACCAAGGTAAGAAAAACCCTAATAATTAAATATACATGAAATTTGAGTGAACATTTATAAAAAGAATGCATTACTATAGTAAAAACAACTCACATATGCGCTAACAAAGTTAATTGCCATTATACGTATAATAATCCACTTGTTGGTATGAAACCGATCTTATATGGAACTTTCAAGACCTCAACAAATAAAATATGTGCTTTGACATTTGACAGCTGTCATACTCAAATTTGATTATATGAATAGTTTGACAGAAGAAGCGGTAACTATAAGCATCGCGGTAACTATAAGCATATTTATTGTGCGTTCGATTTCAACAACTGCAGTAAACATGATTTGGGGTTTGTATAATTTTAATTTTTTTATGTTTTTGTCAAAATAAAGAATAGAAAATGTATAATTACATATAAATCTATAGGAATATTCATACCACCAGCCGTTCGCTGTAATTTCAATGCAACCAATAACATACGAGTGACGAGCGTGAATGTGGACTATTCAAGCGCAAAAATCCCAAAAGGCCACAAAGACATCGTTCAATTATGGGTGCAGTGTAAAAATAACTATAGACAATTGATTGCCACAATGACCAAATCGAATCCAAATGTTTCCATTGATATGGTTTTTTCGGTCGGTAATTCTTTATCGTTCATCACCACGGGTTTGGAAGCTAATGTGTATCTTAACGGTTATGTCATGGACAACCAAACAAGAAGTGCTGAATCTGCTCACGATGTGGGAAACAATGGTGAATTATTGCAGAGTATATGTTTATCAAAACTATACACGGAAACTGATGAAAAAGTGCCAAACATTGGCGAATCATCGATTCAAAACCAATACACCGTTGAATCGAATAATATGACAAACATTGGCGGATCATCGAGTCAAAACAAGAACACCATTAAAATGGATACAGTTGAAAACAATGAACCATCTGATGAAGATAAAGTATATATGACAATTTTATATTTTAAGCATTTCAGCTGAATTTATCCTAATTTCTTTGAATTTATTTCGCAGGTATGGATCATGGACAAGCAAATCTGCGATGGCATTGAAGCCCGTCTTGGCGATTTCATTTCGATTTACTTTGAAGGATGGATTGAAGGAAAGGACGTATCGTTTAGCCAACACATGTCTGGAACTCCATACAAGTTCCAGTTAGGTAAAAACGAACACATTCGTGGCTGGGATCTTGGCATTGAGGGCATGAAAACGGGATCTATTCGCCGCATTAAGTGTCCGCCATCATTGGCATACGGAGAAGCTGGGCTTTTGTCACTAGTGCCACCCAATGCCACGCTTATCTTCGACATTACACTTCTAGAAGTGAACACCACTGAATAAAATTGAGTGCATACCATTGAAATTAAACGTTCCTTATCATTCAATTACGTTAATATCATTAAATAATAATATTATCCAGTAAAATATCAATAGATTAAATAAAGTTAAAGTTTCAACCCATATGCGCTTGTTGTTCTTGTCGTCGTTTGTACACAAACAACAGTCTGTTGTAACAGTACAAAAACCAAATAATAATAACAATATAGAAAGAGTAAGCGAGAAGAAAACAATTTAACGAAAAAAGTAAAAACTATAAATTCACACAGAGAGACATTTTGTTGCTTTGTTGAATTTGCTTGCTGTTTATTTCTTTCAATTGAATTTTTCGAGGCTTGCTGTTTGTTTCTTTCAAGTGGATGTACAAATGATCGAAACAAATCTTTTTCTTTCTCTCATTCATCGCATTGAGTGTTGGCACGTATTTTTTTCTTTTTGTTATCGTTTGTATATAAATATCGGTTTGCGTAGCATCAATCTATTTATTTTTCTAATATCAATGCGAAAAAAGGTCTCAGAAATAGAAATAATGGCGGTGTACTCATAATTTTGCTACATATTTTTCTTTAATTTACTATTATTAAGTGTACACCAGATTCTTGCAAAAGCGATTTCAATTTTTCTATTTTTCTTGAAAAATTATGCATAAACTACGCATAGTATATGCACAAAATTAAAAAAATGCAGTAAGTATAGTGTATGCATAGTGTATCAAAAATTTCAGAAATTTCATACTATGCATATATTATGCATACTATTATACAAAAAAGCATTACACTTTCACCCACGCCATATGCATACATTCCATACAAACAAGCATTACACAGTGCTCATTGGGTGGGGTCACATTATTTGTTTTGACGAAGATTGTGTTAAGATTGTGAATTTACAGGTGCATATTGAACTATACGAGGGAATAAATTTGAAATTTGCCGGCGGAAAGAAAATGAGAATTTATTGTTTTTATTTTGCGGCATAAAGTTGAGAAATGGTTTTTATTTGCGCAAATCTACAAGATCTGAGTTGGATGAATTGTTCTTCTTATGTTTTCACTTGAATGAAATATCAATGACACGTCTTTTTCTCTTGTTCTCTTCTGTTTTAATTGATTCTAGGTTGCTTTATTACGGAATCCAAAATGAGACTTATGTTTGTTTGTAGTTGTTCTGTTTTTAATGAGTTGACGAATGGTTTTTTTTTTTTGTCCAAGATTCTTGCAATGTAAATTTATGTATTTAGGTAATACACTTTGTCAATTGATTAGTGTCTTTGTGTATTCGTTCAATTGGTAATGAGATAAAGTCGCAGAAGGAGCTCGAAAAGTTTTATTTTGTATTGACCTACAACTCATTTGAATGTGAGCTTCGGTATTTGATTATTTCTTTTAGTCTAACTAAATTCAACTTCCATTTTTGTAGCCTTTAGTTTATAGAATTTTCTTTTATTTACGAATTCTCTATTTATATTCTATTTCCATGCGTATTTCTTTTTGTTGTTTCTTTATATAATAATATTAACCAGTTTTCGATTTGCTCTGTATTTGATTTTGTAATTTTTCGGTTTTGTAGATTTATCCAAAGCACTACTTATCTTATTTTGGCCTTTACTTGTATCATTTCAAAATGTGATGATAAAAAAATAGAACAGAATTCGTGTTATCATGTGAAAATAACTTTTTTTAACTTCCAATAAGATTCATTTTCTCTTGTTGCTTTTGTTTGAAAAGCAAAAATAATCCCAGGAAATGAAGTGATCCATTTCAATGGATAAGAATTGTCCTTTTGTTCTGTTACAATTAAGAAAGCGTTTGATGCATATCAAACAAATGAAAAACATTTTTTTTCTCAATTGCACACTCGCACATTTGAATGTTGCATTACCGTGGATATCATGTTTTAATTCGATTGATAGCATACCCAAAATAAAAATGTTTTGTTAGAATTTCGGTGTTTTTTGTTACATTCCCAATGAACCATTTCTTCAAAAACTTATGCATAAACCATATGCATATTCTATGCATGCGGTATGCACATCGAATAATTCAAATCGGTGTAAAATTATGCATAAACTGTATGCATATCTTATGCATAAGACATACATATAACTACATGTGACTATGTAATTAGACTAAAAAATCACAATACGGAAAAGTTCGTCTTATTGCTTTATCAAACAGCATGCATGACTCTTTATTTTTAATAATACAGTTCTTAATCCTTCAAGAAACATGTTCCATTTTTTAATAGTTTTACATTTTTTGGGGCTAGATAAAGACAAACTTAATCATCACCATCATTTAATAAATGATAACAAATCATACTATTTGGTCGCATTTCAAAATGATCTTTATTAATTATAATTTAAATTTTTGATTAGATTGATTGCAATGTATGCAAGAGTGGCATAAAAATAAATTCTTTTTCAAGAGGCAATGCAATCATTTTCGCTCTAAATTTGTGTAGTGGAAATGGTCTGACGGACGAGTCATCCGTTTTTCCAGATGTTTTAAAAATATGGAGTCTTTGAGATGAGACTGGTTGTGTGAAATCCATACATGCATATACCATTCGGACTTTCAAGAGCGTATTTCATCTTAACAATGTCATTATTAGTAGTTAAAAACCAGCTGTTGATGGAATTTTTGTGTGATGAAAGTGTACAATCAATACTGATTTGGATTTCTTTATAAACTAATGTTTCATTTAGTTTGTAAGGAAGTCGAACTTGTGGAATTTTTTTACCGTTCAAAGAGCATTTGGTATAAAGTTGATCATAATCGAGTGATAGTTCCACCATTCGGCGCGTTATTTGTTCAAGAGGCTTTTTGCGTTGCTTTACTCTTGATTTCAAAAACTGTAGTCGGTTTTCAAAGGGATATGTGCTGACATCCATCAAAGAGCCAAATTCTTCCACATCATCCACTACGTGAATCAAATTATGAACGTTGCTCCCAATGCTATAGATGTGTGGCAGCTTCACTGCTATTAAATTTTGGTACTAAATATTGCCAGATGCATAAAAACAAACGAAACACTTTGTCAAATTTCTGTCACAATTATAGTAGTTTTTTGGTAGCGAGTGACGGAACGAAAAATGAACATCTCTCTCATCGATTGACCGTCGTCCAGTGAACATCGTATCGCATCGACCGCACTCGCACGCATTAGACAGAACTACGCAATTGTAACCTTTTAAACGATTCATTAAATATTATTTATTTTAAAGTAAAATTAACTAGTGGAGTTTTTATTGATTATTAACACATCCACATTGGTGACCCCGAACGTTGTTAACAACCGATTTTCACACAATTTAATCAACGATTTATTCAACAAATCATTTTGCAATTGATTTCGACACAAGTAAAAGTGTTCACATTTTCTTCATCGCGCTTATGTGCCCGACTCAGGAGTGGAACACATCAATAAAACGGATCATTTCGCATAAAATCAACGTGTGAATTTTTTTAATTGCAAAAAAGGTGAAAATCAAAAGCGAACACGAGGTTTAACAAAAACACATTTCGAAGCATTCAGACGACCGCATGTGTGATACAACAGCAGCATTTACCGTAATCAGTTTCTGAGAAGAAACGAGGAACAGTCATTACAACGTTCAACATACCACGTGTCTTTCGTCAATTAATACGTGGTCAATTGATGCTACCGTTCAATACGTGAAGCCATACGAGGGTCGTTCGCAAACATTCTCAGCGAATTTCACACACGTGGTGCACCAAGAATTTTTTTCACATCGCAACAAATTTTAATCAATCGAAGGAGGACCATTGGATAAACCATTCATCATTGAGCACCGGATTGAGACACAAAATCTCGGCGATAACAGCATTCTTTACACATACATAATGGCAAACGACGATGACGATCAAAATGCAGGAAATGCATCCAATGTAAGTACCGATAACACTTTGCATTTACCAGAAATAAGTCGTATCACAATAAAAGCACCCACATTCGTGAAGAATGAACCAGATTTATTTTTTATTCAAATGGAGGCTCAATTTAGAAACGCAGGAATTTCTAACGACAATTCAAAATACAATCATGTTATCGCGGCACTAGAACCACAATATTTATCAATGGTTTCTGATTTGGTTCGTAATCCACCCACATCAGATAAATATGATTCAATAAAAAAACGTTTAGTTGATGAATATACACAGTCTGACCAAAAGAAATTAAGGGTTTTGCTCACTGAAATTGAACTCGGTGACGACAAACCGTCACATTTATTACGAAAAATGCGCGATTTGGCAAAAAATTCTCTCACAGACGACGCATTAAAATCATTATGGATCGATCGATTACCTGAGAATGTCAGGGCCGTTGTAGCCATTTCCAACGACGATTTAACAACGTGCTCCAATTTAGCCGATAAAATTTTAGAATTGACAACGCCAAAACAAACCACATTGATGAATGTCAATGAAATTAAAACGGATAATTTTTCGATTTCGGAATTAAAAGCACAAATCAATGAACTATCAAAGTCTATTCGCGAATTAAAATCAAATAGCAAGCAAGGCACACATTCGTCAAGAGGTATCGAAACAAAAAATCGTTCACGCTCTAAATCTAGGGGGAAGAGTCCATATTGTTATTTTCACTACAAATTCGGTGCCATGGCACGCAAGTGTGAACAACCATGTAAATTCAAGAAGAGAGACAACAATTCCACAAACAGTTCGGAAAACTAAAACCCACTTCGCCCTCGACGGTAGGCGAAGTGGCTAGCAACTTATCTCACCGTCTCTTCGTCACTGATAGATCAAATCTTCGCAAATATTTAGTAGACACCGGTGCAGATTTCTCTGTTTTACCAAAAAGTTATTTCAAAAAGTTAATTAATCCGGAAACGTATAGACTTTTCGCCGCAAATGGCACACCTATAGAAACTTTCGGTCATTTCACTTGCACAGTCGACTTAGGACTACGACGTAACTTTACTTGGACATTTTTAATTGCCAACGTTTCAAAGCCAATACTTGGCGCAGATTTTCTCGACGAATTTAATCTATTAGTTGACATCAAGAACAAACAATTAATCGATGCAAAAACCAATTTACGCACCAGATGTGTGTCTCAATTAACCCATTACGAGACAATTAGTACGATTAATAACAAAACCAATTTCACCGATCTCTTAATTGAATTCAAAGATCTCACTCTTCCGCCAAACTTCAATAAATGTAATAATTCGAAACCAGACGTAGTCAAACATCAAATTATTACAACAGAAAGACCAGTTTTTTCTCGGGCTCGACGACTTAACCCAGAAAAGCTCGCAATAGCTAAAAAAGAATTCGAAATAATGATCAAAAACGGCATTTGTCAACCTAGTAAAAGCCCTTGGGCATCTCCACTTCATATGGTACTAAAAAAGAATGGTCAATGGCGTTTGTGTGGCGATTATCGCATGTTAAATGCAATCACAAAACCTGATCGGTATCCTTTGCCACACATACAAGATTTCACTCACAATTTCTCTGGAAAAACCATTTTCTCCAAAATTGACCTCGTTAGCGCATACAACCAAATCCCAATAGCCGAAGAAGATAAAGAAAAGACAGCCATCATAACTCCTTTCGGACTATTCGAATTCAATGTAATGACATTCGGATTAAGGAATGCCTCTCAAACTTTCCAACGTTTCATGAACAATATTTTCAACGATTTAGACTTCGTAAGCGTTTACGTCGACGACATCTGTGTTGCTTCTAAAGATGCCGCAGAACATCAACAGCACTTAAAAATCGTATTCGAACGCTTGCGCGAACATTGTTTGAAAATAAATCTCGCAAAATGTGATTTTGGTCTCGAAAAAATCACCTTTTTAGGCCATATCGTTAACAAAAATGGCATTTTACCAAATACTGAAAAAGTAGATGCCATTAAAAATTTCAAGAAACCAGAATTAGCTCACGAACTTCGCAGCTTCCTTGCTCTCTTGAATACCTATCGTCGTTTTCTGCCCAACGCAGCTCAAATTCAAGGCAAACTTCAGTCTTTGATCAAGGGCAGCAAAAAGAAAGACAAAACACAATTAATTTGGAACGACGACGCATTCAAAGCCTTTGAACAGTCAAAAAATAACATTGTCAATGCCACACTATTAGCTCATCCAATTCCGAACGCTAAATTAGCTTTATACGTTGATGCTAGCAATTTTGCAGTAGGGGCACACCTACACCAAATCTCTAACAACCAGCTAGAACCATTGAGTTTTTATTCTAAACGAATGACAGACACTCAGAAAAGATATAGCACATACGATCGCGAACTCCTAGCTATTTATCAAGCAGTAAAACATCACATATACATGATTCAGGGACGCGAATGTACTATTTACACCGATCACAAGCCATTAACATATGCATTCCAAAAGAGATCTGATACAGCATCTCCTCGTCAAATACAACAATTGGATTTCATAGGCCAATTCACGACCGACATACGCCACATTGCTGGCAAAGACAATATTGTTGCAGACATTCTTTCGCGCATCGAAGAAGTCAAAACAGATGATATCAGCCTAGAACTTCTGGCAAAATCACAAAAAAATGACCATGAACTTCTAGATATCATTGATAACAAGACCAAAAATTCACTGACTTTAAGTAAAATCAATTTACCCAATTCTAAATTATACATTTACTGTGACACTTCTACCAAACAAATTCGACCTTTTATTGTCGAAAACATGCGCAAACGAATTTTCAATCTCGTTCATGGATTCTCTCATCCTGGTAAAAAGGCATCAACAAAATTGTTGACTGAACGTTATGTCTGGCCCAACATAAAAAAAGACGTTTCCAAATGGACAGCCGAATGCATTGACTGTCAAAAAAGCAAAATCCAAAGACATAACAAGACAATTCTCGCCAACTTCAAAATCCCAGACGGACGTTTCCAACACATAAACATTGACATAATTGGACCACTCTAGGGTGTTCAGACTATACGAAACTTACATGTTATTCTAATGTTATAACATGTAAAATTCGTATAGTCTGAAACACAAAAATGAACGGGAGTAAGACGAACCTTTCCGCATGGTGGTAGTTGTGTATCTTATTAAGCAAGCTCAAAATAATACTTGTTCGCTTTTTCAAGCCTTTCCAGCGGCATAAAGTTCGAGGTGAAAAGATATGATCAAATCTTTGCATCGAAATATTCTTTAATTTAATAGCAGAAGTGCTCGCAAAAGATTTTTCACACTTTAATGATGAACCCATGCTTCAAATGATTTTGGACTGTGGCTACCGTACGCTTTAATAATTACAGCGATTTTCATCATCTTCGTTCAAATGAGCTATCTTACCAAAGCGTTAGACATTTTTAACACAAGCATTGTGACGCCAATTTATTATTTAATTTTCACAACGCTTGAAAGAATGGCAACACATGACTGTTGAAAATGTGATTGGCGATTTATGCGGTTTCGGTATTGTTATTATTGCTGTGATTCTTTTGAATGCCTTCCAAAATTCCGAAATTTCGATAAACGATTTACGACAAATGATGAGACCACGACGAGATCCAATTAGCCAAAAATTTCCGATACGTGAAGACGTTTTCATTCGACAATCACATCGAAATGGATATGGAACGCACAGCGATGATTCTGGAAACAATTTAGTTCGACAATTATGACAAAATTATGAAGAACTATGAATATGCTTATACTTTTCAATTCCTAATATTATATGTAAGACGGCCCTCGGAATGAAGACTTCGCACTTGGCGGCAATTATGAAAAATCGTGGAACAATTTGGGCCATTGAACGTAACCGCAAACGATTTAAGACATTAAACAAGTTTGTACAGAAAACTAATTCAAAATTGGTGAAAACAGTCAACTCCGCCATACTTTCAATAGGTTTGTAAAATAATTGTGGATTTTTTAAAGAAAAAATTATGTCGAAATTTAAGATTTATCGCAAAAAATATTGCAGATCCTCCTGAATATGAGAAAGTAGAGTACATTCTTTTGGATCCTCCATGCAAAACCAGACATCGATCGAACTGATGGATTTTTCGTAGCTATATTTGAGCGGCAACAACAGACCGAATAAATAATATTGTGTATTTATTATGAAATATGCTATGGCATTACTTTACTGTACTTTGTATCGAAAGTTGGTAATTTTGAGTTTAAATAAAACACTTTTTTTCACTTTGTTATACATTCAATGTATACAATTTTTTTTATTATTCGATAAAAATATTCGATATTCCATGATGGTAAATTTGATCAAAAACCCTAAAATATTTGTTTTTTTTTTACAAAAAAAAAACACATGTTTTATCAACTTTAAAGAGGTTCGATTCGTCTCCTGAGGCTCGACTTACATTAATTTATACCGAAAAAATATATATTTCATTCATGCATCTGTTGACTCATTTGAGAAAAATAAACATGTTTTGAAATAGAAAAATAAAATTAATTCATAAATAAATTAAACAATGTATTCAAATGGAATGTTACATAATCATTATTCTTGTGTCATTTAGCTGTCTAACTCTTCTACAAGCGCAAAAAAAATTATCATTGATTTTAATCTGTGGTAATTATGTGCCAATTAAACTGGACCCTTGAATAATTGCCACAAAATTACCGCACAAACTTCAATTGATAAATTCTTTTTGGCCATGTAACAAGTTTATAATTTATCATAAATTAACTTTATATACAGATCGGTAAGTGCTTTCAGAACGGTGGCAATCTTGTCTACTGATTCTCCGGTCAAGATATTTAGTTATGTGGTCATCTTTCACGGTTACAACATCAATTTTCGATGTAACAACCTATTGAGAGAGGGGAAACCAACGTTTTAAAATTCAAATAATTTTCCATTCAAATGTGTATAAAAAAGTGCATATCTGTAAAATGCAAATGAAATTCACCTCTGATGGACCATAGTCAGCGGCCAATTTAACGTAGTTTTCGGTTGTTTTGAACGAAGTGACGTTGGAGTTGGTGAGTTTACGTTCTGGTTTGTAAAAGTATCTCAAGGCATCTGAGTTTTTTGTATAGAAAGTAATCGATGCCAATTGAACAGTTTCAGATGAGCATTTAGTTTTTGGAGCAATGCGTTCAGCAAGATGCTTCAATTTCATATCGAGTGAAGCAAGAATGTCTAATTCCATGACAGTTTTTACATAGTCTAAGTTTGCAGCAACCATTCCGAAGTAGGCCAAACCATATGATTTGTGTTGTGCTTCAGTGGCTCTTTCGTTGAATTGTTGATGGGCTTCTGTGTACCAGCTGAAGTATTTTGGTGAACCGTCAAGCATAACAAGAGTGGCTTTTTCGAGCACCGAACGAATAACCAATGATGACATATGGGCCAGTCTTTCGAACGGTTATTAATTTATTTGATATAGAATGTAGCCAAATCGCTCAATGAGCGTCTTTTGTACATTGCAAACCATAAACTGGTACGGTTAATTTGGCGGCCAATCGTTTCAAAGCAGTGACAAAACCTTCGATAGCAAGGGCATGCTTTGCTACCAGCTGGTACTTGACTCTCAAGTTTGACCAAAACTTCAGTTGGCATCAATTCATCGTTGAACACGACTTGAGTTCCATCGCTAATAGCTGAGATGTTTGTTGCTTGTTTCTATACTGGTTGCGGTTGGTGCAGCTCCTCCAGCTCCAGATTCTGAATATGAAATGTTATCAAAAGAATTGGATTAGAAATCAATTTAATTTTTCAGTGTTTTTTTATTTCTTACCCAAAGCCTTAAGTTTTCCGAATGACAATTGACGGATTTCTGGTGAGCTCATCACGACATCGTAGGTACGTTCCAATGTTTGTTCAATTTCAGCGCCCATCAATGAATCTATGTTGGCAACACAGCTGACCAAAGATCCAATAAAATACCATGGAATGAGGTCTTCAAATATTCGGCGAAACTGTAACTTTAAATGATGATTTTGATTTGACATTAGGCATTAGGCAATATATTATTTTTGAAGAATTTATGGGGTCTCGGTAATTTAAAAAGGGTCTCTCAAAAATTCATTTAAATATACAATTATCAATTCTCTTCCGAGGAGTTTTTTGTGTGCATGAATATAAAAATGTCAACCGATCTCAACTTTTTTTATTAATTCTTCGGTTTGCCCTTTATTCCATTGAAATTAAATCGTTCACGTTTCATTTATATTATGTACGAATCAATTTGGTGGATATAAACAAAGTCAATTCTCATTCGTCCTAAAAATAGAATATTAATGCAATTGCAATGAAAAATAAATTTTTCTTTTCATTTTTGCATCAACTCACGTTAACTCAATTCCGAGTGCGGTAATCAGTTAAATTCAATTGGCACAAAAACACTATACAAGCAATGTTCAAATGAATTAAATAAAAAAAAAAATTTTTTGTTTAATATCGACATCTAAAAATGTTCTTAATTTTAAATCAAATTACGCAAATCTCTCTCCAAATGGATTGAGCAATTCAGCACTCATAAATAAATGAGTCATTCGTATTGAATGCAATTGAAGAGCTGTCAACACACAATCCCAATCAACTAAAAATACAAATTGACAAACCCATACTTTTTGCCATCTGGTGGCAATTTTGATGCTTACCCCAACAAACAACACCGGTATATATTCTAATGCGTTTGTATGAATTGACATACAAATGGGTTTGTCAATTCGTATTTTTTAGAAGGAAGCATTTAATATATGAAATAAAATTAATTGTGATTGTGTGTTGACAGCTCTTCAATTGCGTTCAATACGAATGACTCATTTATTTAACCACTGGCAATAACAACCTGTGATGTACTTAATCGATTTCAATTTTATGCATCAAACGGTTTTCGTTACAGTCTTACTAACACTCTTACTAACACTCTCATTTGAAAATGGTTCTAGTTTGAC
>NW_022199016.1:0-15474 GCF_009176525.2 Contarinia nasturtii
CAATTCCATCAGTCTTCCAAGCTACGATTTTTGTAAATTCATCTTTGATATATGAAAAATCTGGATCCGTAATCAATCGTGAGCGTTCCTCAATAGTAGCAGATATGTCCTTACATAGACTACACTGGCATGATTGACTGGTGCCTTCCATTGCAAGCATGCGTATTTGACGCTCTTGTGTTGACAAAGTTTCTAAATGACATTGGAGTCGTTCGCCCCTCTTAATTCGTCGTACTGTGATCCAATATGATGTACCGCCTGTTTGTACAAGACCAACATTTGGCATACACGCAACGCTGACGTAATTTCCCATAATGCTTACTTGTGTTGCTATAAACTTCTTTTCTAATGGATCTGATGGTGGTAATTTAGGTACTTCCATCGAATTGCATCTATTAATCTGGCTATGATGTACACTAAGATGCATCAGAAAACGTTGGTGCTTAACCGATTTGAACTTATCAACGTGTTTTTGCATTAAAAGTTTATACATCTTCAAAATTCTAGATGCAATAACTGGAAAATCTATATCAGTGTAAGCAAACACCTTAGTGGTCTGAAGCTGGAGATAGACTCGGTACTTAGATTCTTCACTTGTTAGATTATCGGGAACTTTTCTCTGGTCAGTTTTTTTCAGACTGTTCTCGACGAATTGCATAAGGTCATCTGCATTAGGAAACAAATCAATGGCTTTCAAAACACTTCGTAGATCGCACAATCTTCTTTCGTTTATAATTTTGCGATCAGTAAATTTCGCACCACATTCGTATTTATGAAGGACATGTCTTCGGCATTCAGGACTACAAAACAATGCCTCGGTGCAGTTTTCGCATGGAATCAGATTGACATATGTCTTCGAGCAAATATTACAACCGATTTTATTGTTATACATGTATTTTAGATATGCCGTTTCAGCTATCAGCGTTTGCCCGACCTCGATATCTTGTGTTGCTGTGAGCCATTCATTACCATAGCTATCACATTGAAAATCGAGTACGTTAGCCATGTATGGGATGAATTGGTTCGCATCAAAACTCAATTTGGGAACAAATGAGCCGAAGATTTCACCCCTTTGTGCAAGGCATTCAGTACATTTGTCTTCGAGACCGTTCAATTTCAGTACATCATAGCCGTAATCTATTGCCAATTTAATATCGAGGCGACATTTTTTGTACTGCCTAATTTTGTAAAAGCATTTAGCACGATTTGCAAAGGTCAAACTGGAGGAAAAGAAAAAGAAAAAAGTAAAATGCAATGTAGACCTTCTTTCCAATGTGCCGGTACTCACTACTCAGTGGACACAAATGACAGTGATGCACCAGTTTTTTTTTTGTGTAAGCTATAAACAATTTTGACCCTCCCATTTTAGTGTATGATACCACTATTTCGGTACATTATAAACGTTATTTCTAGATTATGTTTTGTGGTAATGGTATAACTTGATTACACGATATGTGATAATATTAAACAATGTTCTCAAAACGAAAAGCCTCTCAAATATTCGTGGTTTTGAAGAAAAAAAATATTCAAGTATTTTTATTTTTAAGTTAATAATATTATTTATGACTTTTTGGAATAAAATAACTTGGAAATAAATAGTTTTCATGAAAAAATGTAAAATTCAGTAATTTCAATCCTGCAAATTTGGCTACAATTTTTGTTCAATATAACACAAGAAAATCACGGTATATTTTATTAACCTGTATATATATATGATTGCCCGAGAATGAAAGCGAGACTTCTATTCACAACTTATTGAAATGTAACACCACCATACAAAATATGCTGACTGTTATAAAATGTAATGCAGCTAATCTATCAAAAACTTTGCGGCTTACATTATACACCACGTATCTCATACACTAATTTGTGCCCACTGTGTACTTATATGATATATTCGAAAAAAATCTTTGATTTTCAGATCCTTTGGCGTAATTTTGATTTTCGTTATTTTTTTTTAAATATTTTTCAACGACATTTTTACAATTTAAGTTAGTTTCCCACCTGATTTTTTCCGGGTTTTCAGTGAAACACAAACTTTGGTTGTACGCTTCTATTGCTTCGATATAATTCTTATTGTCAAATGCACCATTTCCTTCACGGTGATACTTTTTCCACATTTCATCAGATTTAGTTACCTTGGGTTCTGATAATAAGCTAGGTCCTCGTTGGGATGTGAGTCCTAATCTGCCCCTTGCAATCAAATCGATGTACACTTCATTTCCATCGAGGTTCTCTTTTTCCCATAACATGGTGAAATCACAAGTTTTGTGTTGTTTCAAACGTAACCAACCCAATTCCTGAAATTATTTCAAAACAGAGACATTAACTATCAAGTGATTCACAACTATTAAATATTATTTGAATTCTGCTTTTTAAAAATATACTTTAGCTGCAAAATTCAATCAAGTATTGCTTTCAAAATTGCTTTCGATACTGACACGATGCTCACAATGAAGCGTACGATTGATTTTTGATTGGCTTATACACAAAGAGTTTTAAATATACAGCGTGAATCAAGGCGTGATTTTTTCTGTATAAAGTCAGCGAGTCCAGTTATTAATATGTTGAAATTAAATTCAATGTATACATAAGGCTACGGTGTGTCGAATGAAGTTGTCGCTGTCAAGAAAACTGAACTGTCATTACCATGATATACGTTCCAATTCAACTGAATATCGAACTTTTCGATTGGCAATGTGAAAATAAATGTGGATTAGGGAGAAGAGAGCTGCAAACATGTTTATATTGTTGCTATAGTAGTGTGTGGCTTTAAAATTTCTTTATACTGAAAGAAAAGAAGAGCTAAATCAACAGAGAATGAGAAAGAAACAAAACACCATGACATCATCATTGTGCATCGCACTGTAACCTTTTTCTGCGTATAACTCAACACTATTGATGAATGTATTAATGTGTGACTCACACTCACAGGCTATGCCAAACCTTACGCAAAGCGTATTTATCAAAAAGAAAAGGCAACATGCAAATTATGTGTCTGGAGTAAGCTAACAGTGTTTCGTTTTTTTGTGAATAATATACAATTATCGAACGAATGTTTAAAACAGTTACAAAAAATGAGTTTTCAATGGCTTGCTTAACAAATATGTTTATGATGTCTTACATTGAAAACATTTCCTCTGAAGATCCTATTATAGAAACAACTTACTTTTTTAGATTATTTTCAAGTGACATGCATTTGCGTTCAGACAAAAATTAACAACAAACGTTCAACTATCTTTTTAAGGTGAATTAAAAACGTTCAATTATCAAACATAGAATTTATTGATGATATTTGAGCATAATAAATGAAAAATTGATCTTAAAATGTAAGTCAATGTAGTAAATGTTGGTTAGTGCTCAGTGTGTTCATAAAAAGTTGATAAACCTCAACGATTACACCAAGTTCCTTGCAAAAACGAATTTCACCGTATTTCTGTAAAAAACTTTTGCATTTGTCAATCGCAGTGGGCATGAATTTATCTATTCGAATTGATTCATCATAGTCAACAATGTAAAGATAGTCTGGATCTAAAGTCATTCGACGGCGTTGTGCCGATGTTGCCATCTTGTTGCTGATACATCGTTCACATGTGCAAAATATTTTTCGACCCTGCCATAAGTTTTTTTGTCGTGTTGCCTTGGGCGCTGACAAAAAATCCTCAATATAAATAGACTTCAATAGTTTTGCTCCCTTCTTAATAGGCCGAATGGTGGTAATCATAAACATATCATGCACGTAAACTTTAAGTACATTTGGAGCGCATGAATGTCTGAAATACTGCGAATATAGTTCTGTTTGAGTACAATAACAATTATTTTCCGTATGATCCATTTTTGGTAGATATGTTCCTATTGCTGAATTGAGTTCCAAAATGTGGTAGTGCTGAAGTATAAGATGCATCAAGAAACGACGACGCTTCACTGACTGGAACATTGAACCTATCTTTGTGATGTTCAAAAGCATTTTGTAGACTTTAAACACAATTACTGCAACATCATCATTAACACCATTGTTGTTGTCAATTGGTAATTTAAGGAACGCTTCGTATTTCCATTTTGCATCCAATGATGTTGTTGGAATTTCATGTAAATCGCCTTTGATGCTTTGTTCCGCAAAGTTCATAAGTTCATCGGCGCTTGAAAAGTGGTCGATTCCCAACAAACAACTGCGTACCAGTCGCATTATTTGACCATTTGTTTGACTGCGTATGCACGATTTCAAACCACATTCATATGGATGGAGTGGGTTATCTTTGCATTCACTGCAAAACATAACGATCGTACATTTTTCACATGGCATTAGGTTTACCAACGATTTTAAACAAATATTGCATTTCGATCCATAGTGTCTGTACAGGAAACACATGAACGACTTTTCTGCCATAATGTTTTCACCGACATCAATATCTTCTGTTGCAAAGATCGCCAATCCACCATCGGCATCTCGATCAATTTTCAGCACATTGGCCATCCATGGAAAATGTTTATGCGGTTCAAATGTCATTTTCGTCTCCAATTTGGATGGCACGTCATTTTTCATTTGTTTCAAACAATCTTCCTTGCGTCGATCCAACTTGGGCATCAATTCGCTGGGATAACGGGCTTCTTTGGCCAATTCAATGTCAACGAGGCATTCATTATATTTTTTCAATTTCAAAAAACAAGCCGAGCGATTGGCATATGCCAAACTTATATTTTTCGAGCTATTTTCAGCAAATAATAAACTTTCATTGTACAATGTGATTGCATGAACCCATTTCCCTTGGCTGAAATATTCATTTCCCGCTTGTCGTTTCTGGAAAGATTGGGTATCATTCTTGGCCAACACTGATTCCTTTTCGTGACACTGCAAATTACGGATGGCTTTTTCCAATGAAGCCTCACCGCCATTCAATGCAAATATGTCCACGTACATCGAATCATAGTTCTTCGTCTCTTTTTTCCACAACATTGTTGGAATCGCTTTGATTTTTCTGCAAACAAATATTTCCAAATGAAATTAATTAGCATTTGTGTTATTTTTGAAACAATTTTTTTTACTTACATTAAAATCAAACTGTGTGTTGAAAATATTACAGATGAAACGAGAATCGTTGTTGAATCTGACTCAATGTTAGTGCTTACGTTAGCTCAAATTACAGTCAATCGTCTGGTGTGCGATGTATATGAAAGATGATTTTACAATCGTCGCAATATCAACAAACTTTTTATATGGCTGGAACATCATTTGGAATGAACAAAACTGTGCATAAACAAAACTGCCAACGTTAGCAGACAAATGTATTACCAACATTGATATTTTAATTCCAAATTCTTGTTTAAATTTGATTCGTTAAATTACTTGTGAGAATGTTTGTGAATATGGTTTTTTCGGTTTTTTTTTTTTAATTATAATACGAATTATTCAAATAAATACAATAATTTCTAATTTTAACTCATTTTGATATAATAAAAAATGGAAAAAACGATTTTGACTTGAAATAAATTCTTTCGTTAAATCTTAGTAAATGGAAATTTATTTATTTAAGTTGGTATTGGCTTCTGCCTTAAGAAATATATTCAAAAAAATTATACAAACTATTTTTGTAATAGATTTTGAAATTTCGAAATTAAATTCGAATTACAATTAAAAATATCATAGATTGAAACCAATTGAAGATAAATAGTAAAATTATTAATAAAAAGTTTTACTATAAAGTAAATTGAATGAATTAAAAAAGAGAATTAGTATGTATAAACTTCTGATATTTAATTTTTGTGCAATTGAAACAAATTTTTCATAATTTTGCCTTCTATGAAGGCATGATCATCGAAAATAAATTTATAAGCGTTGGTGATTATTTTTGTAATATTTACTTTCTCAAAAATCCAAATTAAATTTCACATGTATTGGATAATTTTGTGTATTAAAAAGTTAAGGCATTTCCAATGACTAATGAAAAAAAATTACTTGGTGCCTCATCAACTAAAAACCAGTCTCTTTTTCTCGTCCGTTTTCCAATTATTTAATTATTTGAAACAATATTCGAAATGTTTTTTACACAATCGATTACAAAAAAAAATGTTCATGGATTCCAAGCAGAAGATTTCGTTTCTTTTGATAGAATAAAAGAAACAAGTACGTGAAATACTGTATCAGCGTTGAAATTGCGAAAACTTATCGTGCATTCTTTCACGGAATTTTGCTATGGTATATTGTTAACTACACTATTTTTGCCGGCCTAGTGCATGGTACAAGTTTTTTCGTGTTCTACATTGTCTTGCTTTGTTCAAAAGAAGAAAAAGTATTTTCCCTACTAAAATCAGTGAATCAAATTTTTTTCTACACAAAGAAATCGGCATGCCACTGAAAAAACTGGAAAATGTTTGAAAAAAGAAGATGGTTACAAATCGGTATTGATAAATAGCAAAAGAACATGACTCCTTTTATCACTTTCCTTTTTTCCCCTTTTTTGCTGTTTTTTTTTTCTGCTCGGTAAACATTCAATTTTGTGTGGCGAAGCAGCAATGTGTTATTATGCCATAGTGTGCGCTGGCATTTGTGTAAGACTTCCCAATATTTCATTTATGCTCACCGCTGCAACGAAACGGAAACGAAAAAATGAAACACGATGTGAAAAGCGAACGAGACACGAAAATATTTTCAGCAACAATATGGTTTTGTAAACATTGCACACCATTCATCGGCACCTATTTTCTAGTGCATTAAAATTGAGTTTGCAAAATAGCGGTGCACCATGGCAAAATCGAAGGCGTGAATATTACGATGGTTTGAGTAAACTTTTATTATTATTGGCAAGTTTGTGGAAAATCGACACAAAATAATTGAGATGAAATTGAACGAAATAAGTATATTAAAAATTATCCGAAGAATTTCCGTTCTCATTCTCTCTCTCTCTCCCTCTCTCTCTCTCTCTTTCTCTCTCTCGAAAATTGTTTCCTGCAAATTATTTTCTGCGCGCAGCCTTCAGACTTTTGGAATTCGCAACCATCGTTCTTTATTACAAATTCTTCATCTTTAACACACTTTACGAAAAAGACTAACGAACATTGCAAATGAAGTGTTCCGTGGTATCGCTTCAGTGGCACGTGGCTAATTGGTCTTGTTAGCGGTGTGAATAATGGAACGGAATTCCACGTGGAAATATGCAAGATTCCGCATGAAATAGCACACATTAGTCATGAAGCATATATCAATTTGTATCGCGGATTTTTCCGCTAGCTGCAATGGAAACGAAGAAGAAATGGTGCCAACGAAGAAAAATGCATTTCATCTCGTTCTTCTTCCACACCCTTCAAAAGTCATTAAACATTGATTTGATAAGTGTGAAATCGCCTGAATTCTTTAAATGATTCTTTGCATAGAAAATTAATAATTCTCAAAAATTGCAATTTTTTAATTAACGCGAATTGTATTTGAAGCAATCTCATCCCTCGTTGAGTGTTTTTTCCTCGACACAATTTTACACACAATAGGACACAAAAAAGTAATAAATGGATCATAAATTGTGGAAAAAATAGGCATTTTCGGTTAATTTCAAACATTTGCAAAAGATTCACAATGATCATAAATTATACGATGTTTTCAGCAGTTTGTCGGTTCATTTTTTTGTCATCATAATCCAGGGATGATGTCGTTAATTTTCCCCCATAAACACTAAATGTCCATTTCATATCTTTTGGCCGGCAATGAAGATATTCGTTTACCAATTTGCAATGAAAAAAATGTATTCAATTGACCAGTTCACCGTCATTCCCCCGTGACTGCACACACGGCGATAATATGAATAACAGAAAAAGGAATCGTTCGACCCATGGCGTATATTGCAAACCAGGTGTTAGTGTCATCGTATATGAATTTTTCGGCAAAAATTTCATATTCGAAAGCTCCATAAAATTTATGGCAGTTTGAAGATTTCTTTGAGGGGCGTGGATGGCCTCATATATATTATATTTTTTGTTTGCAATTTTTCTGCGTCTATATTGCGATGCAAATGTGTGACATCAGAAGACCCCACCGTCGAATCGGAAAGAAGAACCGTTATGAACACAAAAGTTCAAATGTTCCGAATCATAATCACACTTTGGCTACCCCAGATTCATTTGAATGCGGTCGAATCATCACGACAAAATGTTCAGCTGTGATAAATTTATTACATTGGTCCAAATGCTATTATTACAAACTGAATGCCAAAAGTGGCACCGAAGTGTGAAAATGCTGCTTCCAAGTGACAACGACCCAAGCGCCCCAAACTTATAACTATGACCAATTCATCGTCGATGCCAACGTAAATAAAAATAACACACAGAACTCGACCGTAAACTAAATATGTCGCACCATTCAAAGGACTCATCCAAAAGCATTTAGTTTACCAATAGATTGAGATAACTGAGTTTGAATTTTTGCTGAAAAAGTTAGAATGAATATATGCGATGATAAAAAAGATTAGGAATTCCACGAAAAAAGGTTCAGACATAGTTTTCAACTTTTCAATTCATGGGCACATTTTATTGAGTTAAAGGAGTCGTTTGCCATTTTATTTTATTGTTTTTTTATTGCTCAGTCGATGATTTGCTATCGCACCATTGCGTAAGGGTAAATAAATCACATCACAGATAGTGTGTAGTGGGGTCATTGTTTTTCAATTTGAATGCCATTTGAATGGCATTATTAGTCAGAGAAATGTGAGAAGTAACACCAAAATAGATAATTTCAGACTGAAAGTGTCAAATTTCCAAATTTATTCCACTATTATACACACATGGTTATTTAATTCAATGACTTTTGACAAAGTTCATCAATTGAGTTTGACCTTTCCTTTGATATGACATTTTTCATTTGGAATGTGCTTCGGCACACCCACACCAATCATAATAATAAAAATATCATATATTTTCACCACAAGAATGAAAAAAATAAACTTCTGCATTAAAAAATTGCAAATTGTCATCATCTTTTTAATGTAACTAACCAAATTGCTACATTTTTCTCGAAGCTGTTTTTATCTAATGAAATGAAAATTAGCTCAAAGTAAAAAATCCAACCTGACTAGTCGATAAATTTAATTTATTTAAATCAAACGCACAAACTTTACGGTGGCGACGACGAACTTTTCTTTTTCAAATATTACATCTGCCGTATAAAATGCGGCTATGTCCAAAGAAATTCAAACAATAATGAGTTTTATGGTCGCGAATATTGCCAAATAATTATTCTGATAGACGGTATCCAAATAAATGTTTTTATCATCGATGTGAATGGGTGTGAAGGTGTGATTTGGTTTTATTTTAAATTCAAGAGATATTGGTCGCCGGCGACGGCGGATAACCCATATCAGTGACTCAAGTGGCATTTGTCTGAGTAATTATTGCTGAATGTCTTATTGTGCTAGGAGTCTCGACCTTCTTTAATTCGACAACACGAAACGTACTTGTTTCGTTAATTCAAAACACAGAATATGTTGTTTAGTGGCCGCATCTCTGGGGGAATACAAATTTTTCGTCCGACGCCGAGCATCTTTTTCGAGTATTCGAAAACCAAATAGAAATCTATTGTTGTTTAGCTTTCTGTATCCGTCGTCGAAGTGCGAAAAAAAAATTGTCGAGCCATTCAAGTGAATGGGTTGTGAAAACATTAGCAAACAAAAAAAAGGTATGAAAGGAGTAAAATGCTCTGTAGAATACACAAATAAAATAGGCATTTGGGATGAAATAAATGTCATGCGATTTATTTTTTATTTATGGAATTTCGCACAATGCAAACGCACGCTATTCCACTATAACATACTGCAAAAAGGCGAGGGAAGAAGTCGATAAATTTGCTTTCAATTTCGATTTGCACAACAATTTCAACCGAAATATCCATTAAATCCCGAATTCGACACAATTTTGGCTGTTCACTTAAGAAAAACTGCTTCCAAATCAGTGATTTTTATTCCATCAGCTGAGCAATTTCTACCCCAACTCTTGAGGTTCATATATTCGGTGTTCGTTTTTTTCTCCCTCATTGGCCTAGTTCCAACGTGTACAATACATATTTTCCGTTTGTTGGTTTGGCAAAATTTAAAATTGAAAAGGAATGCATTTTAACAGGAAGCGACCGAATAAAATAAAATAGCGTTTTATCTGATGGCAGCAATAATGTAATCTATATTTATACCGACGTCATGCTCTAAATGAGATCGTTGCCGTAATTCCTTACTTTATGGATTGCATGTGATTTAACGTTGAAACAATTTCAACTGTAATTTCTGTTCTGCAATATTCTTTCATAATTTTCCAAACATGAGAATTATTCATATGCGATTTTGTGTTACATGAATAAAATATTTGGCAAACGAATATTGGACTGATGGCAAGGGAAAATTAATGCCACGCATTTCATTTGCGAAATTCATAAATAAAAATTATGCAAATACATAATTAAACGCATTGGCCAACTTGAACATGGTAAAACATGCAATTAAATTCGGTAGATCTTCTTCGAACATGAATCAGATAAAATCCATGAACATGATGAGCACAACGGTTGCTTTGCATTTTACGTTCACCAAAAATGCAATATTCTCGTGGAAAATTTATATCAAATTCAATTAAAGTGACCTGGAATATGCATCACGATAAGCTGCATTCCAGCAACTCCGCCGCATTTGGAATTGTTTTAAAACTAAAAATGTTGGTTTTTTGGTTAAAAAACAAGAAACAACCACATTTTAAACATATTGTATACGAAAAACTATTAATAGATAGATGCTGTTGATTATTGATATGTTTTTCATTTGCTCTCGACATCACAGTATTATTTTAAACTATCCCTGGGGTTTGAACGCATTCCATTTTGATTCTCAATTTTACGTTTTATGCTTTTACATATATTAAGTATGATTACTACCCAGCAAACAATTATGAAGCACATATTGACGGTCGTTTTCGGGGTTAGATTCGAGTGTAGTTTCAGTCATTTCCATAGGTTTGGCATGGTGGAACATTCAGGTGTGAAAACATGGAAAAAGGGAAAGACAACCATTAGTATCAGTTGAACTGGGTATAAAATACTTTTTTTAAATTAAAAACTTTACTCACCTACGGGCACTCCCCCTCCGTACAATGTTGTACTATTGTACAACTAGACCACAAGACTTTATATAGTCTGTTCATGTCTAGCTAAGCTAACTATAATAGTTAAAAAAAATTTATTTCATGTAATTTTTTGAATGTATGATTAATTGATGATGTTTGTTAGTTGACATTGTTGTTTTAGTCCGGCGGTCTTAACAATGAAACTGGCAATGGTACATCAAAGATCCGGCAAAGTCCTATGTAATTTAAAGCAAATACATTAAATAATGAATATTCTGTTTCCAATTGATTCATACCTTTGAGCATAATGCATTTTGCTGCAACAATATCTCGGTGCCAAGTAACTGTTTGTGGAACAACATCATCATCATCAACATTTAATGGCCAATTTTTGTAGGTAACTTTAACCTTTGACATTAAACGCCCAGTCCGAATTTTTTCGTTCACAGCCTCACGATTGCCATCGATAATTTGTCGCTTAATAATTGCACGTTTTCTTCTCAAAACACGTCTGTTGACCGTTGACACAATGATATCTGGCAGTCCAGCGACTGAATCTGGCAGGCCATCAATCTTTTTCGCTCTACAATCGTAGCACACTTTAAATCGATCATCTTTTGTGTGCCTTGGAAAACGTTCCTGACAATTCGCGCATGTTTGTGATGTTCCCCATTCATCTTGCATTTCAACTTCTGAATGTCCAAGTTTCTTAATGCTCACACGAAACTTACGCGATCCCGGACATCTTTTACGCTTTTTTATTCCAAACGGTCGATCGGGTTTCATCGCCCAAGCACCAAATTGAACCAACGACGGTTTGTTGTTTGTCACACGCACGGCGATTTGATCATTTACTCTGGTCGAGCGAATGTGATGGTCTAAATCCAGTCGTGCATATTCACGCGTCGCATAAGCTGCCATTCCTTTTCGTAACATTTTAATGCGATATTCAATGTATGATTTCCATGTTGAATTACGTGGTGATGGTGGACGATATGGGTATGTTTTGAGATGTTCCTTCTCTTCGATATCAAACCATCCAGCCAACTTTTTCGCTTCTTTGTCTCATTTTTTCTGCTGAGTTTCCCAATGAAAACGCTGGTTTGGTATTATAATGTTTTCCTTCAAAATGCAAAATGATACAAAAAACTATGAGTTTCTATTCAAAACCATTTCAAATTACATTTCAAAATATCTTACCTCAACAGCCGGCTCATCAGGTGTTTTTTGAATGTTGCGACGCACTACAGTTAACCACGATTTTTCATTCGGATCGATTCCAATGATGTATTTCTTGCCAATGAGTTTTTCCGGCCCCCGATTCGCTTGGGTTGTTTGCTGTGGTCGTTGTTGTCGCTGTGGTTTCTCGTACATTATGGATATTGAAACACTATCGGTCAAAATCTGATGATGGAATGGTTTCGATTTGCCCAATTTATTTATTTTACCGACATCGAACAACATATTCCATAGACCTGATCGATCAGTTTGGGTGTAGTACTTTAAATTTCTCTTATTCATCCGGTTGGTCCGCGTATTGAGAAAAGAAGGCACCAAATCAAGCTGGTTTACAATTTTATAATACAAGTCCTTAATGTCCAATCGCACGTTTTTCAAATGGTAGTCGCATAATGGTATAAGAGCAAAACTGCTTATTTTTGGTGGTCGATTGATTGTTGGCTCTTGAAAGTTCGGATTGTTGCGAAACATTTCATGAATGGTATACCATTGTTCGGCATGACTGTGATACACTTCTATTTGCCGTTGCATTTGACCGAACAACCACAGTGATTCAAACCAACGATATTTTGCGAAAAATTTCATACTCACTGTTCCCGACCATCCAATTTCAGTCAAATCTCTCATTAAAATATTGAATTTTTCAACGCGTTGTGGATCCACATTATTACCATTATTACCATTTGTTAAATCCTTAAATCGATATGAAAACTCTTTGGCATTTCTGATGTCGATGTTATCAAATCTTGAGCCATTGTGGAATCGATTGCGATACCAACAACGCATTCGAAAAAAATTCTCAAGTCGTTTTTCACACCATGTGTTGGTATTGGTTTGAATGTTTGTGATATATTGTTTATAAAAATATCTCAAACCATTTCCCAACTTTTCATCATCTGGCCATCGGAACTGTTCTTCACTGTTTCTTTCTACCATGAAACGAAACTCGGGCAATATCCGATATTCACTATTAATATTGTTAACGTGTTGGTTTAATACCGCTCTGAAACAATCGGCAATGAACAGGCTTGGATGTGGTTTCAAAAAAAATGCACGATCGTCATTATCAAGTGCTTCATTCAAAATAAAAAGAATAGAAAGTGATGCCAATGCTGCCACTTCTGTCATTTGAACACTGCGCTCGAATAGCATTTTGGTCACAACTTCTCCAACTCTTTCAATCCGTTCATGTTGTTGTCGCAGGATTGTTTGAAGTCCACATTTTATTACAACGTATTTGCTTTCTTCTGGTTGATTATCATCGAGCTCGTCGTCATCCATGTCTTTTTCTGTTCATTCTCAAAAAACTGATTAAATTATTCGAAAATAAAAAATAGACACAAATTTAGAAAAAAAATGCAACAAAAATAGCATAGATTACGAATAAAATGAGATCACAATTTAAATGACAATCACTTATATCACAATTCAAATTAATCACTTCTTACCTCAACGATGTCACTCTGTATTCTGATTCAAATGATGAAATGTTTTCCAATATTCCGCCGATGAAAATTTTGTTGGAATATTCACCGTCAATTTTATGAATGCTTTCTTATTTTGAAATAACAACAGAGACAATCTCAAAACCAACAGTGAATTTATTCGTTTAACATCGAACAAACAAAATCATTGGAACAAATGTTAGCCAAGAATGACGACAAACAAATTGTTTCATACTCTAATATAAACACTCACACATAATTCTCGAAAATTCCTTTTACAAGCAAAGCACAATTTGTTACAAACAAAAAATGAGAACACACTCATATCACAATTCAAATGAATAACTTTTTATACTATATAACGCTGTGTCCTGATTAAAACGATGAAAATGTTTTTTTTTTATTTTGAAATGAAAACAAAGACTGTCACAAAACGGACTGTGAATCTTTCCATTTGACATCGAGTGACTTCTACAGTTACGTTCCAAACACACCAAACCGTTGCTAAAATGACGATAAACAAAAAATGAATCTCATGTACAAGAATTCCATTTAATAATCACTGAATTTTGTTTTTTTTTTCAACACAATGGCAACTTAACCATAATTACTTACCTTATTCTTAACAATAACTTCAAAATATTTTGATGCGAAAAAATCCTTATTTAGTTCGGTGCCGGAATTATAATTTCATACATTGTTCAAAGAAATTAATTGATACGATGCAATGTTTACGAAGCACATTTTGAATGTAATCAGAAAAATCGGCTTCGATATGATACACACCAATACACACAGCTACCAACTGTCAAATGTCGTACACATTCAAACATGTTTCGAATTCGAAATTCGAATTTGAATTATGAAATAAAAAAAATAAAAAAATGTTTCTGAAACTAAAATCAAATCAAACAAATCTAAAAAAAAAGGTACATTTATAAATGTATTTCACAGTCACTTGAAATTCCTACGCAATGTTTTTTTTTATTCATGCACAATCGAAACACACACAGAGAGAAGAGAGTAAGATTTGTATTTTCATCCTCTTTTTTTTCCGGTTTGTTTTTCAAATTTCATTTGCTTAAAATCAATCGTATGAATACGATATTATGAACTCAACGAGTTTATGTTAGTTACATTTGTTTACATTGTATTGCCGCTACAGTTTCTTAGAATATAATAACAAAAAGAGAAACAATCGAAACACACAGAAGATGATGTTGTGTATCGCAACACGAAAAAGCCGAAAAAGTGGTTCACATTATGCCTATATTCTACCTTCCATTTGACACGAAAATTGCCACAAAAATGGGTTAAAGCGTTACATTTTTTAACGTTAAAATGTCCTAAAAACGTTACATATTTGTCCGTTGGGTATCATTAATTTGACAAATTTATGTACTTTTTGGGTTTGATTTTACAACGTGACATAGGCAGCCGCTTGCTGGACAAAATATTTAATTATTCTAGCTCACCATTTGACTATTTATAAAGTAATCGAAATATAATTGCAGTGGTAATATTTTATGTTGTAATATTTTGTGTGATTTAAAAAAAGCTATTTTTTTGAATTGTTGTATGGAGCAAATATTTCAACGCAATTGTGTCTAATATCTAGGGAGAAATAATGTTTCTAAGTCTCAAAGAATTGAAGAATGTCCGTACAAAAGAGAATGAACAAATTGGCAGCTACACTCACTTCGATCTC
>NW_022199017.1:0-14463 GCF_009176525.2 Contarinia nasturtii
CACTGTGAAGGGACCACTGTGAATTCAATTTGTAGCACAAAATCTGTGTGCATCAGTGAAAATCGCGAATTAATAAAATTGATTGTATTTTCAGATGATCGAAGACATCGTAAAAAAGATTGACGAGCTCAAAGTGATTGCCACGAGTGATTTGTTGATCGACGCCGACAAAATGTTGAGTGAGCTAAATGCTCAATTCACACATTTATTGGAAGATTTCCATCTTTTATCACCGGAAGAGCAGGGCAACGAGCAAAATCGCGAACTTTATTAGAACGCCCAGCGCGTGTTTCATGCAACGGGAATGCATTTAATTGAGCAAATTTCACCAGCTCAATTGGAAGAAATGCAAGTCGATGATTTGGTGGAGAAATCAGAGCAAACTGAGCCGGTTGAGCAAACCGAGCCTAATACACCAATGGAAACTCCACCCAAGATGGATGAAAATCCAAAATTAAAAGCATCAATCACTGTAGATGAAACCGGGGCACGTACAATTGATTGGTCAGAGCAGGATGGTGCAGTTGGAGGTGCAGATCCAACTGTCACACCGCGATCGGTGGCACAAAGACCACCTTTCAAAAAGCACTGGGAGGTGGTGCAACCAATTTTTGAACTAAAGCCCATTGAATGGGTAAGTGCGCGAGTGCTCGAGCGATATTTGGACGCAATCGAAACAGTGCGAAGCCGGTCATATGAAGCGCGAATCGAGGTTGAAAATGACAATATAATTGTCGGTTATATTCTCAGCCTCCTCGATTTCACCAGCCGACAAATTTGGAATTTTTCCATCGATAAATCAGAGCCCACGTTGGAAGTGCTGGTTGACTTCTTGATAAAAAGAGCCAAGTTGATTGATCCGAAAGAATGTTCAGAGCGAAAGGAGCAGCATGAGACCGAATCGGTTGCCTCCACATCAGCAAGAGCATCTGCTCAAAATTCACCGGCCAATTGGTCAACCAAATCGCCTTCTGGTAGTGCACCAAAAAAGAAGAAGGGTGGCTGTCCACAGTGCACGGCAGACCATCCGCTCCATCGGTGTTTGCCATTCAAAGCTCTCAGATTGGACGACAAGTGGGGTCTGATTGAGCGCAAGAAATTGTGTGCCAATTGCTTCTCGACGGAGCATCTTACAGATGCCTGTTTGGTGGGGCCGTGCAAAACATGCAACCGAAAGCACAACAGTTTGTTGTGTCCAAAAAACCCGGCAAATCATTTATGAAATTCTGAGCATTTCATCGGGGCAGTGTATCGAACGCACGTTCGAGCACTACCACAACCAAAAAGCGCAAACTACAACGGTTGGCAAATGTCAAGTGCGACGTTTGCCAATCAGTCTCAATACAACCGCGAGCAAGAGCAGAGCGAAGGGTTTTTGCTGCCGATGTGCCGGCTTTTCCCTTCAATCATTTATTAAGCAAATAAAATATAAAAAAACTTAAAACTACATCTTTCAATTATTAGATTGATTCTTTACATTCCAGAGCATACACTTTTTTCAGTGCTTTATTTCAGCGGTGTGAGAATGAATAAATGAAATAGTGATAAGTACAAATTATATGTGAATGTAAGTATCTGAGCTACGGAACAAACGCCATTTGAGAGACCTTTTTTCTTCTTCGAATGAACCTCTTCTTCGAGTGTAAAATCGGCTAAATTCAAGCTTGAATTGATTTGAGCTACCATTTGTTTAATGAGTTTTTTATTTCCCAACAAGCAAAACTTTTCCGGACGACCAGCGTAGATTCCAAAAAATGCCAATTTTTCTTGTTCGTTCAATTTTCGATTTATCCGTGTCTCTAACGATTCCTGCAATTCATTGCGTACAAATTCTTCAATTTGATTGATATCTTCCTCTGTCATTAAACTGAATGCAAGTGCGTTTCCAACATCATACACACTATAATTTACAGAATGATTTTCAACCATAAAAAATTCAATGATATGATTTTTTAATTGTACGCAGAAAAACCACAAACCTAAGTATATTTTTGATATGATCGGGGATTTTAATTTGTAGTTTGGTCTCGAAAATGTGCCAGAAATGAATATTTGCCGAACTTATTAATTCCATTATGACGAGTTGACAATGCCCAACGACATTTTTGTAACTGTTTCAATTCGACTTGTCGATTTGTGTGGTCGTGAATCGTTGTGTGGTCTGCCACAATGTAAATATCTGTCAAATAAAAAAAAAATATCGCACAATTCGGTTTCGAACGAAGAGCTCATAAATTGTTCACAGAACCGCAGAGCTGTTGTTGTATAAATGAATTAGCCGGGCAAACAATACTCGCACACACATATACGCTGTTGTATTTGCCGCACAGCTGATTCGCACAACTATGTGTGTAATATTAGAATATAATCTGAATTCGCCGGAATTTATTGGAATTGATTTGAATTGTATGGAATTGTATGGAATTGGCAGAATTGGTTCTACTACTGCTTCGCCCCTTGATTTCGAGGCATACCTTTATGGCCACTTGAGAAAACATGTCTTATAGTCCCCAGATTCAAGATATGAAGGAATTTTCAACTTGCGGTTCCATATAAGACAGCGACTTGAAAGGAAAGAAGGTACATTTTACTGGAAAATCATGAAAAATTGCAGTGACCCAATCACCATGAAAACTTGTGAATCTCATTTTCTGACCAAAATAAGTAATATCACCAAGTTTCATGAAATTTCTACTAAAAATGAGGGTTGATAAATTTCCAAAATGGCAAAAAAAAGTAAGAAAAAACCAGAAAGTTACAGTGATCTTTCATCGGATTACTTTTCGGAAGATGATTGGGTGGTAATAAGACACGGTACAGCCACTAAGAACGATTTGGGTGAGTCAAAATTAAAAAAAATTAAGTAATTTTCATTATTATCTATATACCATCATCTATTCATTTTTTTCACAGTCAAATGTCCTGTGAAAAAGTTTGGAAGAATGTCTCACGCCATAATCGTACAGTGTACAAAAAAGAACGTCGCTTTAAGTGTACAAGTTGTGACGCTAAGTTCACAACAAAAGTTAATCTGGAGAACCACTTGTTGTCGCATAGTAGGTAAGTAGATGGAACTAAGTCACTTTTGGCTCATATATGTATTGGTGTAGTGACGTCACGTGTCGGTGTGAATTACGTCACATATTGGTGTGTACGATGTCACATATTGGTGTGTAGTGACGTCACGTATCGGTGTGTGTGTTTCGTCATACATCATTGTTGTTGTTGTTTATGACGTCACACAGTCAACGTAGGGATGGGGTTATGGTGGGGGTCATTTTTTTGTATGTATGGTAAGTGCTTGTGCTACTCTTTATTGAACACGAAAAGAATTCGATTCACATAAATAGAATTGAAAAAAATACCGTTTTTTTGTATGAATAGGTGGACTTGCGTCACCCTACACACTCATAAGCAATCATTTTCAAAAGCTAAATGATTTAATACGAAAAAAAAAAATTGTGTACTTGCGTCACTAGTGTTGGACACCTCCTTATTTATTGAATTTTATTAATTTATTTTATATGTATGTATAGTACTTGCGCCACCGTTCATTTCACATAAAAAAAATTTTTGTTTACATAAGCAGTTTCGAAGATAGAGCTGTTTGTATGGAGAAATAGACGGACTTGCGTCACTTTTTCTTATGGGAGTGGTTTGTGTGAATTTTGTATACACATATCCATTCTAAAACTAACTCAAATTTATCAGTGAAATCGAATATGAAAGTGCAAGATTTGCAGATTTTGGACTGAATTTGATGCCTTTTTCAATATGAGAAATTCGATTCTATATCAACCAATGTATGACATTATGAATCATTAGTGCCACCAATTTAAATCATTTATGAAGATTTTTAGCGGTAGCGTTGTTTGCCATGCAATCGCGTGATCGTTGGTTCGATCCCATATATGACCGAAATCTTTTATTAAAGAGACATTGCGATACTCAATTAATATCAAATCCATATGTTACTGTAAGATCGGCTCTCACATGTCGAATGTCAGTCAGTAGACTAGCCCGTACGCTGCCTATCGATGACATAGTATCAATAGATGGCCATAGCTATGGGCTACATATGATGTGGCATTGATCCAACATTGGATTCGTGAGAAACGTTAGTGTTATGGATAGGATTTAGAAAAAATGAGTAAAACCCTACCCTCACTTGCTTTCTATATCACCTGTATATTTTTTTTGAGCTTCACGTTCCGAGCGACATCTCTATGTGCTTGGCATTGAACTCGCGATCCAAACGAGCACCAAAGGCAATTAAAACATTTTTTTTTTTTGGTGCGAAAAAGTCAAAAATGAATGGGTTAGGATAAAAGTGAGCTCAAATTTTCATATAAAAAAATCTCAATCATGAAATCGGTAAAAATAAATGACCAACTAAACTGAGATGAAAATAAAAGACCAACATGAATCATGTTGCTCTTTTATTTTCATCTCAGTTTAGTTGGTCATTTATTTTTACCGATTTCATGATTGAGATTTTTTTATATGAAAATTTGAGCTCACTTTTATCCTAACCCATTCAAATGTCAACTGATTTTGTGTGAAGAAAAACCATGTGATATGCAACGTCCTCGCAGTTAATTTCGATGACACAAACTGTGCAAAGTAATTTCAATTTATTTTCCATCACAAATTCACCAAATACAAATAATAAATCGGTTTTTGTTCAATTTACACGGTATATCTTTATCGAGCGTAAAATGACAGACGTCACAACAAATGATTCCGTATTCAAACTTCAAACAACTAACATTCTACACAAACTTTTTGTTCTAATTTTCATGAGCACATAGAGATGGCGCCATCATGCAGTTTTTTACATTATTTGCCATTGTAAGTGATGGTAGGTAAAACCGCAATAAATGTCTCTACTGCGGAGGACTTTTTGCATGTTGTTGTTGTTTTCTCTTTTTGTTTATGTTTATATATGCAAATGCAATAAGTATTCTAAAAATAGCAGCAAACTTATCAGTTAAATCGTATGATTTCTGAAATATTTGAAGAAATTTTAATCAATTTGATCACTTTTTTATATGAAAAATTCGATCCTATACTGCCCATTATAATTTATTCGATTGCTGATTGGTCCGATATTGTTTTTTGATTTATGTAAAGTATTTATGAAAGAATAAATGCTGGATAAGACATTTTTTTGGGTATTTTCGTGCATTCAATTAGTCAATATAATTGAAATCATATTAGTTGATATGTACTAGTTAATTGAGGAAGATGCCGAAAGAACTACCAAGAAGAAGAATTCGCCGCGCAAACAATGTATTGCGCAACATTCGGCGTTATCAAAGATCTACGAATCTATTGATCTCCCGAACAGTATTCAAAAATATTGTACACGATATTCTATTCCGTGAAAATGTATTCAGTATGCAAGTGAATGCTATTGAAGCATTACAAGTAAGTGTTTGAGTATTTTTCACAGTGTGTGCGTGTACATTTAAGAAATTTGTAATTTTTTTCGATAAAAATGTGATTTCATGTGTGCGTGTATTTAAGAAAGTTGTGTTTTTTCGATAAAAAAATTTGATTCATTGTGTGTGTTTTGTGTTTTTATATCTAGGAAGCCGCTGAAGGTTACATCGTAGAACTATTTCATGATGCTGTCACATGTGCTATCCATGGTGGTACGACTGTCTTACTAGAAGATTTGATTTTAGCACTGCGTTTTCGGCATTAACAGAAATACAAGCAAACATACAAACACTGTAATGAGAAAATCAAAATAAAAAAAAGACAAACATTTTTTGTATTTCATGGAATTTTCCGTGTTTTATTCAAAAACTTTATGATTTTCACTTGGATTTGGTTTTTACAATTTTTTGAATTTCAACTTTTTGACAAACTTTTTTTTCTTAGTGTGAAGTATGTCATTCGTCAAGAATATTAATTGTTCGATGTAGCGCTGGGATATTTGAATCCATGATGTCGATGGTGTCACCGTAGCTATCTTTCAAGCGGAAGATACGATGATACTCGCTTCCGCCCACATATCGAACCGAAGTGTTACCGTTATCGTTACCGTTGTTATCGATGGGGAGAATGCAGATTTGCGCGAATTCGGTTGCAGTGAACACAACGCTGTTGTCATCATCATTATCACGGAAAATCTTCACATAGCTGTGGTAGAATGACGGTTGCGTATTATTGATTGTTGTTTCAACCATTGACACGAGAATTTGAACACCAATGGCTGGAATTTCCTGTGTTCGTACACGTGTTACGGAAAACGGCATTTTTTTATTTTTTCACTTTTTCACTTGTTTGTTCTGGGATTGGTTGTAGCCCTTATTGTCTTCACCGTATTTTGAATCCGTTTGAGTCGATGCGTTCTTTTTTATAGCAGATTGCTGCTGCGTCTACTTACGTGACGAAGACGGTGATGAATCATCATCGCTTTCGTTCTCGAGTTTCTTATAACCAAATGCTTTCTTGAACATTTTTGTGGTTGTTTATGTTACTTTCTTGATCAAGTAAACACACGAAAAGTAATTAAATAAAAATCAAAAATAATGTGTCTCTTGCTGACGCTTCAAAACTGACGGCCTAAGAAGAAAACAATAACATACAGAATATTCTGCAAAAAGACGAATACAAATTTATGTGAGCAAAAACCAAATATACAAACAGACAGCGCAAAGGTAAAACAGCCTACTTACATAAGAAACACATGTAAGTAGGCTGTTTTACTTTTGCGCTGTCTGTTTGTATATTTGGTTTTTGCTCACATAAATTTGTATTCGTCTTTTTGCAGAATATTCTGTATGTTATTGTTTTCTTCTTAGGCCGTCAACTATAATAAGTCGTAAACACCATTGCGGTCCGTTTTTATTTATACTCAATTGACATTGAATGATCTAGAAACTTCGTATCATATATGAATCGTTCAATAGGCTTTATCAAAATGATAGGTGGCGACAACTAGTTACTTATAATATTAGTTAAAACTATAGATGGCGCTAAGTACGAAACCTGGAAACCTATGACTTTTTTAAAAAAAGACACCCAAGTCTACAGATTCACAGTTACTTGAAAAAAAATTGGCACAACTACACTTTACTGAACTTTTGAATTACAGCAAATTCATTCTCATTTTTGTATGCTATGAGTAGCTGGTAGTGAGTATATACTATATCAGTGGTGCGATTTTCCAAATTCCCGCTAGGGGGCGTTTTTCACGGGGAGGTTCAAAAATACTCCGGAGGGCACACCTCCCATACCATGGGGGATAGGGCACCCCTCTTGGGTCAATATTGTTGTACTCATTAATACCTATCCAACGGTATACAATATGTATACCTTTGTATACAGTATACAAGAAAAATGAAATTATATATACAAGAAAGTGTAAATTGTTAAATGAAAATCTCAAAGATGGCCACAAAATTTCAACAAGGCACATTTTCCAACGAGAGATCTCCAAGTACGTACTTTTTAATGAATATGTAATTTTGTCCGTGATTTTGTACATCTGATGAAAATGCTGATACATTGGTATTACAACTGGAGCCTCAATTGGAAACATGTGAAGCCACTGATTTCACATTATGGGGAAGATTTGAAGACAAATGCCACTGGCAAACTCGAGTTTGTCAAATTCTCAAGTTCGACTTTATTTGGAACATGCACTATATTTCTTGCTGGCTATAGCCAATAATATATTATTTAGAAGTGACTTGTTCAGAATGCGGAGAAAGTCCACCAAAAAAACGAAAATCTTTACCGCCAAGTCCCGTAAGTATACTTTATAAAGTTATTTCTTTAGGATTTACAATTGTTCTTATCAAATACGTCTTTGTATATACGATGAATATACATTAGGGTGGAACATTCTCAGCATAATTTTGCGGCCACTTGGAAAAACTTGTCTTATAGTCCCCAGATTCAATATATAAAATAATGTTCAACTTTCTATTTGATATAAGACAGCGACTTGAAAATCAAAAGGGTCCATTTTACTGAAAAACCATAAAAAATTGTTGTAACCTGATCACAGTGAAAACTTGTGAATCTTATTTGTGCGGAGATGAGTGAGACTCAAACATGTGCTTCTTGTTCAAAACAATACATACACAAGCATCACATGTACAGCAGAAGTCAATATTTATTCATCACAGAAACAAAACTGAGTAGCGTGCGCATGTATTTGTGTTTGCACTGCTGTTATGGCGTATACTTTTGATGTTTGTGAGTTAATGTGCATGTATTGTTTTGAGTTTCACTCGTTTATATGTAAATTACATAGGCATTTCCAGGCCATGGTGACAACAATCAGTTACTCTCAGACCTTTCAAGAGCAAGGCCATCATCGATAGCGACTTCATCTGGGCATTTGAAATCTTCCAAAAAACGTTGTAAAAAGCAGCCAATTTTGTGGGTATCCTGTTGCGCAGATAACATTTGTGCGACTGGAACACTTTTTCCGTTTACATTTTTAAAACAAATCAAGTAAAGAAATATGTGTGGCAAGTCAACTTTTCGATCCAAGTCAGCTTGCAATCCATAGTTTGAAACAATACCACCGGTTTCATCCATACTAATTTTCAATCGGCCTCTTTTTTCCAATTGTGAGTAAACAAACTTTTGAGGAATCGTCCAGAAGATAACGAAAAATGGAGCGCTGTCAATTTCTTAGATCACGTCACAATATTCCGGTGCATATTTCATGTTGCGTAAATTATTGATTGATGTTTCAGCTTGATTAATATATCGGCTTTTCAATAGCGAAAGTGAATTTGATGAAACGTAATTGCGTGGCAAATGTTGTAGATTATCTGGAAATTCATTGACCAGATCGTTGTGGATATTGTACACCGTATCGCTTTCAAGGCGGCTCAAAAGCAGTTGAGATCGTTCATGTGTCAATCGTCTTCGTTTTTGGAATGTATGCTGACGAGGTCCGATTTGACCCCGACCTGAGGCAAATTTTTCAAAATTTAACCCCAGGTAAATTTTTAGGAGATTTACCGGTTTGACCCCCCTCTGAGAATTTTTTTCTCAGATTTGCAATATAAATGTATAAACAATAGCAAAAATACAGTAATTTTGAAGTCATACTTGCAAAATTTCGGCTCGCTTTGCTCGCCAACACACATTTTTCCTTGTTTCTCTAATGCAAAATTGTTATTTTAGTTTTCCATATAAATACCCCCCTCCCCCCTCGAAACCAAAGTCAATTTGACCCCCCTGATCAAAAGACCGTGCGCATGTGTGTTCTCAACTCTTCAGCAAGTTCACGATAAATTTCACAGCTAGACGGTTTCATTTTCATGTTAGTTCTTTACGTTTTGATCGATATAAAGTGGAATTGTCAAAAGTCCCCAACATTTATGTGTGCGTGAACACAATATGTTTTTATACGAATGAATAAAGGTTGACATATAACCAACTTCATGCTAGTGCTAAGAATTATAATTTGTGAATTGATAGAAATTGTGGAAATTAAATAATAAGTGAATGTAAGTACAAAAAAATTTTGTAAGTACAAAAAATGTTTAAACATTTATTTTATTCTAAACAGATAAAAAAATTCCAAAATAATTAGTTCATTTTTCGAAATATCAAAGAAATTTCAAACATCATTTTCATTCCAAATCTACAAGTAGCATGAAGTTGGTTATGAATAGTTAGCTCGAACAGCTGTTTCTTGACATTTTGTTTTGTGTTTGTGTGAGTAAAAGAGTGTAAGAAACTGCGTTAGGGACTTTATAAAGGCATTTGACATTACCTCTTTATTTGAACTTCAAAATCCACTGTAATTTTTTTTCCACGTTTTCGAGGTTCATCACTAGTTTTATTGTCAAATCTACCAAGAAACATTTTTTTAAATTTTTTTTTTCACCGTAACAAGAAATAACGTCACCGAAACAAGTTTGATAACTCAAAAATTGAACTACTACTTATTATTCAATGGCCAATATGAGCAAAATAGTTTTTCTCTTCAAAATTTTGTGTCAGACTGAAATGATACTTAATTGGATGAATGACATTTTTTTTATTTAGATAACTGTTTCTTTTCTTTCAATTTCAAAACCACACAGTACAATTGTCAATGTGATCGATAACGACAACAACTTACTCTTGTGATAAATAAAAATTGAATCGCACACTTAACTTCATTTGGACGGATTGTGGAAACATGACATAAGCACATATTTGGCTAAGGCATCGTTTTGTAACGGTAAACGCTATTAAGACATACGATATAAGCGGCATGGGCATGCGTCACTGATCCCACGCGTCGCATGCCCCATGCGCAGTTGAACTAATGATAACAAATGACAATGGTCAATTGTCACTGTACGCTCAACATAAACACATGTGTATATTCATTTACTTAAATTATAGATTGAAGCATAAATAAGGCAAGTACTAAATACCTATAAATATATGTGAGATTTAATATTATATGGCGAGATTCCAGAAAAGGGCCGAAAACCTACGCAAGTTAAGTGATTAAATTTTATCAATATCAAGTGATTTAAAATTGAAGTTTTAAAACTCGACAAACATCATAATTTTGATCGAAAAACATTAAATCAAACACAAAATAAAAGTGAAAAAGTGCAAAAGCGAACATAAAAATTGAAAAAATCGATAAACAACAGAATAAATTTAATGACAAAAATGAAATAGTGCGATATGATGCACCAAATATCATAACACATTCCAAAGAAAAAACGGACTTCATATATCCAATTGCAATATTCGGAATGTGCATAATAATTGTAATGCTCATTCGAAAAGTATTATGTTACATATGCCAACGTGACCGGCGAGAAAATAACGCAGATCCAGAAAATCAAAACCAAGTGCATGTGCCTCATTAGACAAGTGGTTTAAAAACATCATTTTTTTGAACTCAAATTTCAATTAACAAGAATTAAAAACAAGACATGGCATTTTTGTTTCTACGAAATAAAATAAAGGTCAGTGAGTGAGAAAAATTGAAATACAGTGTTCTCACGATAAAATTACATTTATTTAGAATGATACCAAATACCACATTACAAAAAAAACAATACACATTTTTCACAATAGACACTGACCATGGCCTATGTAATTTACATATAAACGACTGAGACTCAAACATGTTCTTCTTTTTCCATCAAATATGCCAGTGGCGCCACTAATTTTACATATAAGCGCATACAAAATCAATATAATCCAAACGACGATATCATAAATATACTAGCAAATAGAGTTGAACAATTAAATTCTGAATTATCAAATCAAAGACGTGAAACAATCGATTGGCAAAATAACGGCGACCTGTATGATTGAAAACATAAATAACAATATAAAATGATTCGTTTAAATAGTGAACAGCTACATTGTTATTAGCTGCGTTTTTATTAGCAGGCGACTCTTCACAAAATTTTTCCAAAACATTGACAAAATTTGGATCATTTCGTCCTACTCTAGCATTAAGGTCTCCGAAAAGAATGACCTTTTCGATTCCTCTGCGATAGATTACGTCATTCAGATCACTGTAAAAATCGTCTAATCGTTCCGAAACTGCACCTTCACATGGTGAATATACACTAATGAATCTATAAATAACTCCCGAAATTTTGATCGAAATCCACATTAATCTTTCATTGACGAATCTATGACAGATATATATATTCATACTTTTTCAACTCAAAACCTCCTCTCAAATTCAAAGTTCCGATGTTCAAAGCGGTCGTCAACAGTGGAGCTCCGGTCAATTCCCGGGGAGTACGAGCTCCGTGGCCTCCCCTCGTCCGAGGCCTATTATTTCGATTTCGAGCGAGTAAAAGGGGTTTAAGGTGAGGGGCGTGCTAAGCCACACTGCACCCAAGAAGGTGTTCGAGAAATGAGAAAAAAAATGTTTTTTTCTTTCACTTTTTGTGCTCTATACCGAGTCTCCGAGAGTTTCATATAAAGTTGCCATGTGGAAGCCAAATGACGCCTATTGATTCAATCACGATTGGTATTCGCTTACTATTCAATAGGTATCACATAGCAAGTTTATATGAAACTCTCGAAGACTCGGTATAGAGCACTCAAACAGTGAAAAAAGTACAGATCGTGATTAAGATGATATGGAATGCGATTTTTTTCATTCTGATTTCACCAGGTGATACAGAAAATTGAGTAGTATTTGTAAATCGAAGAAAAAAAATTAATATTTTTTATCATTTTTCGCGATTTTTTACCATTTACATGGGAAACACGGAAGACCGCTGAAATGGCAAATGCAAAATATATACGGACCTACGGCAGTGCCATTTCAGTGGTCTTCCGTGTTTTTCATACGAGCCTCCCATGTAGATGGTAAAAAATCGCGAAAAATGAAAAAAAATATTACATTTTTTTTCTTCAATTCTCAAATACTACTCAATTTTCTGTATCACCTGGTGAAATCAGAATGAAAAAAATCGCATTCCATATCATCTTAATCACGATCTGGACTTTTTTCACTGTCTGTGTGCTCTATACCGAGTCTCCTTATAACCTTATATGTTGACATTTTATTTACATTCCAGTTCATGTTAAAGATTTTTTCTCAACTTTTCTGAAGGTATCTTTGTTTCTTGACGGTTCCTATATTGTCATCTCATAAAAAGCGTAAAAATTAGTCTTTTTTTTAACTTGTAACATCAAAACCAATTTTTTCTATTCGTAACATCAAAATCAATTTTTTTTATTCGTAACATCGTAAAAAAGCATTTTAAATTTAAACACACGGCAAGCAATTTTTCAAAATGTAATACCAAAACAAAATTTCTTGAAGTGTAACACGCCGTGTTTCATTTCAATCACATTTGCGTTGGTACTACAATTCAATAAAATCTTTAAGATTTGTTACACATTTCTATGTTCTGAGGAGAAGACTCACTTTCATTCTCGGACATTCAAATCACTATCAAAATTCACTTCGAAAAGGTCGATTTTACGTTACGTTATGATAAAATTGCAAAAATATAAACAAAAGATCGACAGTGAATTAGCTACAAGAAAATGGAACGGACTCACCAAATAATAAGAAAAAACATCAATATATTGCCGCTTCAACATAAACATTTTACCGTTATGCGTGATGTTGACCAAATAATTAAAAGAAAAATCTCAAAAAATACTTAAATAACGCAAAATATTGAGATTATTTAACCAAAATAATTTTACGCGAAAATAAAACAAAAATAAATAACGAAAATGCGAAACAATAATGATTTAAAAAAAAGAAACAAACGAATTGCACTGTGTATTGAATACGCGTCAAGTGGAATAGTAAACATTGACTTTGACAGTAAACGGACAAATGAACACTTTTAAATATGAACCAAAATAACATTGGATAAAACACAAATCTTGATTAAATTTTGAATTAAAATGCCGAAACTAAATCACATGACACCATATTCCCGAAAATAATTAATTTTAAATGAAAATCTATAAGCAAAAAACAGCCGATGTTTATTTTCCACTTGACACACAACACTAAACAATACTGAAACAACAACCGAAACACAAAAATCAAAATTTTACCTAGCGAAATTTGTTAAACGATTCGATCAAATTAAAATCAGTCTTTGACTACCATTCAAACTTTAAACACAAAAGGATATATTGAAATAGAATTTCGATGTAAGTATAATACCATATTTTATTGAATTTTGAATTTCGGAATGGATTGAAATCGTCAAAACAGTGGAGCACATTTCGAGTGAAAATTGACCATAAATTCTTATCATATTTAAGAAATGCGGATCTTACATAATATATGTATTTTTCATAAAAAAAAATATTTTAAAAGAAATTGAGATATTATCCGATCAATGTATCTGATGGGAACTAGTATCGTATATTCCCCATACAAATCAATTTTATCGATTCTACGAATACGACATCTGTTAAAAAAGATACCGATTTTTGTTACAACCACACATGCGCGCTGGAAGGGGTTTTCCGGTTTGACCCCCCCGAGGCAAATTTTTCCAAATTTACCCCCAGAAACCGGTTTGACCCCCCCAGAGAATAATTTTTTCTAAAAAGAAATATATCGACAAATTATTGTTGTTGTTGAACATACTGTGTCAGTTAATCAAATGAAAAAATAAGTGAAGAAAACTTCTTATTCTGATACAAATTTAACGTGATTTTATTTATAAACAAAAGCGTCTGGATCATACATTGGAAATTGAATAATGTTTATCCAAAGTCCGGATTCCCGATAAACTTTGGATAAACATTATTCAAAAAAAGATCCAGACGCTTGATCAGCATTTTCAAACTCGATATATTTCGAAAATTGGTAAGAATATAATCATTCTTCTGTAATTTTTGCTAACAATTGGCAATATGGGCAACACAAGCTCGGAAATCAGTAAAGGTAATACAAGTACAGTGAATAACGCGGAACGCGTATCAAATATTAATTTACAAATCTCATGTTTCAACATTTCT
>NW_022199018.1:0-3575 GCF_009176525.2 Contarinia nasturtii
GAAAACTCAATGTTTTCGAAAATGAGGTGCTTTTACTCATTCAACCGACGGAATGAATCGAATGTATTAGGGACTCCGTGACTCATAAAATTGAAATGAAAAGGTAGTTCAAATCAGCACAAATCATCCAGATTATGTAACAGTATAATGAAACGAAGTTCGATGTGCGAAATCGCCCTCAATGAAATACACTCATTTTAGGAAATCGCCATTTGGCTTGTGGTAGAAAGAAGATAATATACCAGTTCACATTCAATTTGATAATGCTGAGCCACAGAAAAGCTCTTTCAAATGAGAATATTCTGAGAAGAAAACACACAATGCAGCACAAGTAACTTTTAGTGTCTATTGAAAACTTTATGCTCCAACATCGTTTAAAATCAAAGGCAATTCAAAAATGCCATTCATTTTGAGTATTTGTATTTCACGCGATGGTGTCCCAATTTCGTCAAATTGAAGTGTATTCATATGTGAAAATGAGTTCCAGCGATTCCACGTAATGTCCATCTGTGTTTTGTCCCATGCATTTCCGTGCGCACAATAGCAATGGCGTTCATGGGCATGGCCGTGTAAGTGTATACCACAATGATTTTATATCCTTTCGCCAACAATGGTTCGGTTTAGTCATTAAAAGAGTTAATTTCGATTTATAATGCCTCCGCGTTTATACGGTAAAATCCAGCAAACGAATTTTAAATCCGGATCTTGCATTGTCATTTAATTTTCGGAAAACATAAATTTCAATTCCCAAACACAAACTGGTTCGGTTACGCAAAGTGTGAATAACCTGCGATTTCAGCGCGTCAATTTTTGCTCCCGTTTCATTTGAATTTGTTTCACTTGGAGAGCTTTTTATTATCGATATATTCTAGTAAGTGTGTGTATTGTGTTATATTTCCAATTTTAACGTGTTAGAATATGAATTAATAACAAAATCCGAACGATTTCACGGTTTTATATTTCCGGAATATCCCAAAAACAAACACCATCAATAAATATTATTAGTGCGTCGATACCTTAATAGTGTCTTGTATGATTTTGTTCTCATTGCTTCTATACACTTTTCAATTGTTATAAACCCTTTCTTTTCAGATATTGTGTTTTGATTTTTACCATTTCAATTAATTGAATAAGAAATATTAAGTGATTCGATTTTCGCGTGAAACTCTCTATTACTTGTGGGAATTAAATCAATGGAAAACGGTTGATCTGATAATAATACGCCAAATATAACGTTTTCAATTGGTTGGTCGATAACGTTGCGGAACATTCAATGCATTGAAACTACATAGATTATGTTAATGGAGTAAACGTGGGAGGTGCTAATAAAATGTAAATTAATTGAGTGCGTTTGAATCTTTGGCGAATTTTGGCCACAAATTAAATGTGAATTTGGTGCAAGTCTCTAGTTTAATTGTTGTTTATTTTAACGTGTAACATAAATTATAAATTACACAGCCCTATTACGATTCCTGCACCAAACTGTCAATTATCTGTGTGCATTTACCATTCGCTTGAGAAGACATTTCATATTTTACTTTTCCGCACACCTAGTGTAGGGAAGGTATTGTATTAGGCCAAAAAATTAAAGTCATCCCAAAACATGTTTTCTATGCATATTTAATGTAGAAAACACGATTCGAGATGATTTTGGGGCATATTAATGTGCGTCGCTGTGTGTGATGTGTCCTGTGTCCTGTGGCGTGTTGCCAAAATTTGTTGACTCGATAAATCTTTTTCCAAAAACTCAATTCAAATTCTGACTTTGCAGGATGATTTGGGACTACTAGGAGACGTGCTGATTAGTTTTTGAGCAATATCTGTTGACCGGTGTAATTTTTTTGGGTCCGAATGGACACAATCTATACATTTTACTTTTTTGATCATTTTTCAACCATTTTGGTGACACGATGGTTTCGTGCTCAGACATGAAATTCAAAATCTGAGTTTACGGGATGATTGGGCGTTACGAGGAATAGATCTGGTCAAATTTTCAACGACATTGATTGATCGATGTAAAACTTAGACTGTGAAGAGGCACTTATGAGAAAAATGCCTTAAAATGATATTCTTTCAATTTGAACGCTGAAAGACTGTGTAGTGGGGGTTTTTTGGCACGAGAAACCCGAATCTGAGGTTAGTTTTAAGATACAAAAATTCATTTTTGTATGAAAGACTTGCCTTTGTGGTACTGTAATGATGTGAAACTTTGAACAGGCTATTTTTTGGATTGAAATTTCTTTAGACTTAGTATGATTATTTATTTTGATAAGATAATAATATTCACAAGTTTTCACGGTAATTTAAGTTACTGCAACCATACATAGACCATCATTTCTGTTTATTCCCAAAATTTCGGTTCCATGCGGAAAAGTCAGCTTGCGTACGTAAGCCTCTTTATTTTTACTTCAATTTATCATTTTGGTAGAAAATTGATGGCTCACAAAATACGACGCAATGTAGAATGCACCACATGTTTTGATTTGTCCGCATTTTCGATTGCACCATCATTAAATATTTGCACCGTTTAATTTACGACTTCATCAGAACTTTATGATATTCGGTCGAATTTTATAACATTTGGAATGCTAAAATGGTTTTCAACATTTTATAACCATTTGCATCTTAAAACTATGCAAAGCTTGTACTTAGACAGAATGCATCATTTAATTGAGTACTTTGATTATATATTGGTGTGCAATTCAATGAAAACGAAAATGCAGCGAGTAAACACAAGAACAGCAGGTTAGCAACGGACTGAAATAGAATGCATTCATCGGAAATTGTGGGCTTCTTTCAGCGTCACTAAAATCATAAAAAGGTGAATATTTAGCCATACATTAAATAGCCATTTGACATAGCTTATACATAGTCTCAACTGGACCATGCCAAAAATGAGTCATTTTATAGAGAATGAAAGTATTTTATTTATTAGCACAAAAAAGATTACATCACAACACACTTGTGTTTAAACATAATGGCGAAACTCGAGTCAAAACAACAAATTACGGTGTGTTTTTGTTGTTGGTTTGAAAAATGCGTCAAGTGTATGTTGGGAAAATAATCCTTGAATTACGACACAACTGAAAACACCGTTCTCTTTCTCACACCATCCCTGACAACCTGCAACAGAACAAGTTAAGTTATTTAGGCAAATACGAGCAATTTGATGTTGATGCGACACAAGAGAATTGCTGTATTCAAACGTGTCTAATGACGAACGACAAATGACCTGAAAATGGTCCATCTGCCTTTTTCACGGCTTGTTTGGATTTGTGTCCGACAGTGAGTCATTTCAGCATTTCGTTTAATTATGTTTCTTTTGTGCCTTTGCCATTGCCATATAGTGTGTTTTTGATTCATTTTCAATTACATTTACATGACACGAACTAACTTCAAAAAAGCCTTTTTACATACACGGAAATCGATAATTTTATTTGTCTATTTCGTTTAACTTGTCAACTTTTCTCTTTTGCTCTGAAGGTTTCTGTCGACTTTCGCATTTGCAGCATGCTCAGCAAAAATGTGTCCAGCCAAGCAAACGAGACAAGTGTGATGCCTTAACATCCAGTCTC
>NW_022199019.1:0-17111 GCF_009176525.2 Contarinia nasturtii
AATAAAGCCCATTTGGTGTACGAAGCGTGACACGCATTTATTTATTTATTGTCTTTGGTCAGACGATTATTATTTATACGAAATGACCCTATATTTTGTGCATTTTACGATCGAATGAAATGCAATTAGTTGAATGGAGAAAATGGTTGCTGATAAATGAAATTCTGTTTGACAATGAACTTATCGTTTGATGGTCTTTGATAGAAGGGCAAGCAATGAAAGTAACAATTTACAAGAATTTACCCGTAAGCCATTTGTTTCATTATATGGCCAAGAAAATAAATCCGGTTTTAAACTCAAATTGTATAACTTGTTTATCAAGTTTCTTAAAAAAACTGTTTATTATATACCACTCTGCTGATAAAAGTGATTTAATTGAAGAAAAATCAAATGCCACCAACAAGTCACAAGTCAAATTTGTTGATTTCAATGAGGTTCTCTTGATAACATTTGGTTCAAGTTCAATCAATTACCTAATTAAGCATTGGTAATTGTGAAATGTTTGTTTTTCTAATGATCGGCCACACGTCTTATCGAACCACAATCTAAACTGAACGTAAATGCTAGAAAACCATAAACGTAACAACGCTAATGTTATACAATTGTGCATTTCCTATCGAAAAAGTGAATTTTATTTTCAATGTTTCTAAAATTGTAGACGTGTGGTTGGAAAAAACCAATGTGCTTTGATGAATAGAGTCATATTTAAATCAATTCTTGGTAATAACACCAAAAGCTATGTTTTTCGTTTATATTTTGATCCAGCACAAAAGACAAATATGTATAAATATAACGATCACACATGATTGTGTCATGTGGTAAAAAGTCGATCACGTCCAATTGCATTCATTGCACCATTTTTAGCCTAAATTTCGAATTAAATAGCTTCGGGTGATTCATACATGTTTATCATTGTATTTTTGTGCTGTGGAAAAATTGCCTGCCGATCAATTTAGACATTTTCGAAATAAAAATTCGCTAAATTTAAAACGAATCGTGTAAACCGCAGGATTGAACTGTGATCTGACTTGAATGGAGTTGCGAATTGAATTGCACTAATCGGCTGATGAAATGCACTGTCTTGAGAGTCGAGACATTTCGGAAAAAATCGAACTAAACCACTCTGAAGAAAAAACTGTGTACCAAAATACCGAGAATAAAAAACATTTTGCAGACCGTCGTCTGACATTTTTAATTCGTTCACAACATTTCTAAGCGATTTTGTCATCTTGGCAAATCTTTTCGAAAATTGCATATTATCAATCTGAACTTTGTTACGAGAAAGTATGAGCTCACATTAGTCGAACGCAATTGAGCAATAATTTACAAATTCCAGACTCTAAATCAAGTGCCCAAACCCAATAGCATTTATTGCATTTACCAGATTTATAATGAAATTTGGCGAAGACGACAGAAAATGTAATTAGAAATTTGGCCAAGACATTTTATGCACAGTCATAGCTTGTGTGTTTTAATACACGTACCGAAAGCCACAAATTGAATTGAACATTTGTGAATTGTTTCGTAATCTGTGGCCTCGTCAATAGGCTTAAATCACTGAATCCGTTATGCTATGACATAATTGCCAAATCTCCGATTAGTACTATTCAATATATTCAAAACAAATAACAATATTCATAATACAGATTCTTTTTTGGAAGCTTTATTCATGGAAAACAAACAAAATCACTGAACTGTTGCTTGTGAAATATACAGAAAGAATGAGTTCTTTCCATGTCAAAAGGAACGAAGCTTCGAAAGATAAAGTTAAGAAACATATTGATAAGAAAACCAAAAAACAGAATATTATAACTTAATTTTTTGCCAGTGGTGCGTACGGAAAATGTAAAAGATAGCCTTTTATCGAATTTTGTTCATTTTTTCTATGATTTAAGCCATTTTGGTTTAGTGAGATTAACAAAACCGGAAATTTAAGAGAGAAAAAAGTCCATGAAAACATTTCATGCAAAATTATGTAAAGTGAACGCATGTAACGATATTTTAAGATTGAAAATGTTATAATTTGTTATACAACGATTTTAATGATACGAAAAAATGAAGTTTTTTTTGGAGGGAGAGAGATAAAAAGTAAGAAAGAAAGATTTAGACGAAGAGAAGGAGGGAGAGAGGAAAACAAGTGGCCAAATATAAAGAAAGAGACACAGTCGACTGTAAAAAGAATGAAAAGTCGTTAAATGTCTTCAGAAAGTTCGTTGGCGTTCATTTTTCCGCAAATTTACGCAAAATTCAATCTATCTTGGATCTAATGTTCCAAATGCTGTCGATTCGCAAGTCCCTGATCGATTCGAAAAATCGGCAAGTTTCGTTTTCGACCGTATTTTTGTTATTTTCGATGAAAAAAGTTCAAAAATGTATTCTTTTGAGTCCGCCTTCACTTTATATGCAATTGTCATGCATAAATTGTAGTACTTCTGCGAAAGAGTTAAAGAAAAACTAGATCATGCTACAATAAAAAAAAACCTTCATTTAAAAATAATGCATGCAATAACATGTTGACCTTCTTCACAGCTTGAGCTATTGACGATCTCTCAAACTGCATTTCATTTCCAATGCAGGTCGAAAAGAGACATTTTTATTTTATTTTTTTCCAATGATTCTTCCCTTCTCTCTATATATATATGCAGATTGTAAAAAGGATTAAAATATTGCGAATGCGAAACGGATCGTAATGAATGCGTAAGTAAGAATGGTACTTTTTTCTGTCTCTTCCTATCGCATTGCCTTCTCTCATATTAAATAGATTTTTAACATGAAATTTTGCTAAATGGTTGCCATTGTTTTCATAATATTAGACACAGTATAGGGCTCAAATTCCATTGTTGCCCATGTCTTTGCATTCGTACGACATGCACACAACCACACCGTGTATGTGTGCGTGTGTGCATTGCATGCATGTGATTGGTTGATCGATGGTTGGTGCTTAAGCCTTTGCAGTTAGCAAACGACGGTCATAGTTGGTCAGTTTAGCTATTGAAGTCATAGCAAGCGCACGTCTTCTCTCTTCAATAATTATTCATTTTGGAAGAAATTTTTTTTACAAAAAAGAACAAAATTTGACGAAAAAAAGTAATTTTTCGAAAGTAATAGTTCAGTGTGTTCAACGACAGATTCAAAAATGAATAACAGTTACATGGATACCAGTGATAGTAGTGACAATCCGATCGATTTATCACGTCGTGATTCGGTGTCGATTTCATTTCGTTGTGATTCGGTTGAAACGCGTAAAACACCATCACCATACAATTCATCGTCATTCGCTGAAACATCGCCAAGTTTGGAAAATGATTCGCCAACATCAAATTCGATGCGAAAAAAGTCACGATCGGACACACCAACAAATGGTTATCAATCGTCACAAATCTCATCACAATATCCATATGTAGCCGTAAAACAGAGTTTACCACCATTAAAGCCTCGTCATCATTACATGCAAGAGCAATTGATTAGTTCAAATGATGACGAAATGAATCCATACATGCTACATGCCGTGGCATTACAACAAAAATTACAAAGTATTCCAGCGTCGGTGACGGCACCAAGTGTACCATCATCACCTGAATCAAATTCACCGTACCCAATGATAATGGGGCGTGATGGAAAATTGGCACGACCATTCAAAGCATATCCGCGTGATTCACTGGCTAGCCCATTCGGAACGATTTCAACGTCGAATTCAATGGCCGATCGTCTATCCAGCGAACGATTCAATGTTTTTCGACAACAAATGCTCGAACAAATTCATGCGGCCAATGGTGGACGGCCAACAATTACCAATCCAAAAATGCGACGAACAACCGCAAAAAGTTACACAAGTGAAAGTGAACAAAATTCAGAAATGGAATTCCAACAGCAACAACAACAACAGCGACAAGAAGAACTGGCCAATCAAGTGAATTGTCCGTCAGATTCATCCGATGGAAATGGTAAAAAACCAGTCAAAGACAATGCATACTATGAACGACGCCGAAAAAATAATGCAGCCGCCAAAAAATCACGAGATCGTCGACGCATCAAAGAAGATGAAATTGCCATTCGGGCAGCATTTCTTGAACGCGAAAATATGGAATTGAAAATTGAACTCGCCACCATTAAACGACAAATGGCGCAATATGTTACCTCGTAGATTTTTGAATCGAAAGACAAACAATTTAAATGCAGGGACTCTTTTTTTTTTCACAGGAAATAAAGAATTTTTTATTTATTAAAAATAGACTAGGTTAAGATAAACATTTGTATATTGAATGAATAAAACGGTATTTTATAAGAACAAAAAATTAAACTGATTTTCTACTTTTCTTTTTTTTAAAAAGATTTTAAATTTTTTTCACATTTTACAGATAATTGAATACAAAAATATTTACGTTTATTCAAGTTGGAACTACTTTGTATTAATCAAAATGTTCACTGAAAACTCAAATGAAAATTAAAGAATTTTCCAAAAATTACAATTAATATTATTAATAGAAATATAATCAATTTAATGCCATAACAACAAACTACATAATGATATAACTCTCGTTCTTGTCTATGTAATGACTGGGTTGATTTTGTTGATGGTAAATTACGTATTAATCTTTCAAGTGTGATTGGTTCTGTGTCATCCGATTCAATCAGGAGTACTTCATCACAGCTTTGAGATGGCATTGTGGTCGTGATCACTTGATATTCTGCAATATTCACAATTAAATTATTTAGTTACAGATCAACACTTTCACATTTTTTAGTTTATATCTTTTTTTAATATTCGGTTTACGCACTTCTTAGATCGAACTTTTAGTTAAACTTCATTCCCTTTTATTGAATCAATCTGTATGAAATACACACTGTGCGCTATTTCTCTCTTTTCACATTCAACTTTGTGTAGAAAACGATTAAAATTCTCTGACGGTTTGATGTCGAATGAAATTACTTTCGCATCAGAGGCTCCGATTCGGCTAAAACTCAGAGTAAAATAAAATTTAAAATTGAATAAAAAATCGGCATATATGGTGCGATAAACTACATTGTCGAGCGAAAATAAGAATCAGTTTCTTCGCATAAGAATTAGAATAATTTATTCGCTTCCTATGACAACACAGAAAAAAACTGATAAAAAGATAAGAAGATTTTTTTTATTACACTCGAGAACGGATTCGGACGAAAAGGTCATAGTTTAAAAAATCTACTAAATCAGAAAAAAGTGTTAGATTAGAGACAGAAATGAAAAACATGAAACGTAAATAAATCGATTGATTGATTAGTTCCTCGAAGAGAACAAACTTTAATTCATCATTGAATTCGACAAAAAAAAAGATCGTTAATTACATGAAAAGTGAGTCAAAAGGAAGTTCAAAAGTCGTTAAAACTGTTATCATTTTTTGAGCGGCAAAAAGCGAAAGGTTCTATTGAACATTTAATTTAATACAAATATCGTATATAATAATTTGTTTTTATTTATTTATGGCAATTTTTTAATATGTAAATCTGCTTAAATTAGGTATAAAAACTAACGCACATATGCATGTGAATCCGAAAAGAAAAAAACAAATAAATTCTTTTTTCTCTTGGCTTGTCAATATAATTCTCTGTCTTTCCGTTGATTCGCTTTGAGGTAATGGCTCAATTATGGTACCGAATTCGATGACTTCATCATCTGGTACAATGAGCATCACATCATCACGCCGAAAAGGTGGCATTATGATCATTTGATTTTGTTATTCTGCAGAAATTACACTTTGCTGGTATTTTCAGGTCTCAATTTCATATTTTATCTTAAACGAAAAAAAAAACGTCGTAGTAACTGAAAAATAAAGTGCATAAATGTAATATTGAACCGAGAGAATACATTGGAAATAAAATGTCTTACATCCGTAAGATGAACTTTTCCGCACTGTGATCCACAACATGCATTTATTACAAATCTTTTACTCAAAGAATTCACGAGAAAACTGAACCTGACATTAGTTTTACGATACAAATAATTTTCGAAGCACTTTTCATACAAAAACTACTAAAAATGGGAATTTTTGTATCGCAGCCATGCCTATATGGTGTCGTAATCATGTGAAAGTTTGCAGAGGTTATTTTTTCCACAAAAAGTTAACATTCTGAACGTTTGAAGAAATTTCAATGCATATTAAGGGTACTTCCCATACAAAATTTCGTTTTTGCGCGAAAAATCCAAAATTTTGTTCGGCAGGTAACCCTAATATGCGTTGAAATTTCTTCAAACTCTCGGAATGGTATTTTTGTGTGATAAAAATAACCTGTGCAAAGTTTCAGCTCATTACGATATCATACAGACACGGATTTCATACATAAATTCAATTTTTTTGAAATTTTTGTATGAAAAGTGTGTCGAAAGTTATTTGTATCGCAAAACTAACGTCATATTCGATTTTCTCGTACCCAAAAACCCCCAATACATATTTTTGGATGTTTAAGAATACATTAAATATCACTTTTGGAAGAAAAATTGAATTTTTCCCATGGATGGCCATGGGCATCACACCGGACATGACACTTCACTCTGTCAACCAAAGTTGCTCAAAATCTAATCAAACATCGAAAAAACGCTAGATTCGTGTTCCCTGGCTCCTAAAACACCCAGAAAACATGTTTTTTCCCATATAACTCATTTGCGGAGCAATTTTGTTGATGGCGGGACTGTGCGGAGTTCGGCGGAGATAGCATGCAAATGCTGTGTGTACGAGTGCAACAGCATAATTTGCTGTTCATAGATTTATTTTGTCCAAACGAACATCTTAGTAGTCGTACACACAGCTAAGTTACTAATCATCTGCGTAAGAATGATACACATACATAGAAGTGCTATTACCCTCGTACACACAGAGTTTGTATGTCATCTCCGCCAAACTCCGCACAGTCCCGCCATCGTCAAAATTACTCCGCAAATGAATTATATGGGTTGAGGGTGTTAATTTTTCGACCGATTCCAATACTAGGTGTGTGCGGAAAAGTAATAGATATAGCAAATCAAATAAACTAGAACATCTATATTTCTTAATGTAATCTACTTTTATTAAATTGTCTAATTGGTTAGCGTCATCAGCCGCACATGTTGACTCGTTATAGTTTGTTGGTTCTTTGCGTAGTAATATCACTTTGTTCGATCAGTATCACTTCTTCACTACGTTGAGGTAGCACTATCCGTCCATATCCACTTCATTTATTTTGCAATATTCACAGAAAAAAAATTATTTATTTAATCACCGTTCACTTTCAACTGATGTACAACTTTGAATCGGTTTTGAAAACGTGCCAGTTTCTCTAAATGTTTCTTATCGTCTGATAGATAGACGCCAGAGCATATACTAAGCATAGATATATATCCTGGATATTTTGTCAGTATCCGATATTCATTGGAGCCAGACTTTGAAATAGAGTAAAAACAATAGAAGTTATTGTTATAGTGATTGTAGTAATGTAAATGTTTTTATACTTAGATCTATAACAATCACTTCTATTGTTTTCACTCCATTATAATGTCTGGCTGCGATAAATATCGGATACTCACAAAATATCCCGGATATATATCTATGCTCAGTATATGCTCTGATAGACGCACATGTTTCTTATTATTTTGATGACAAAATCTCTCTGCTTCTCTCTTTTCTTTTCGTTCGCTGTTTTGATCTCTTTTTACTTTTCCGCACACATAGTGTAAGGTGAAAAGTATTGTAATCGGTCAAAATTTTGAAAACTTCAGAAACATGTTTTCTGGACGTTTCTGAGGTCAGAGAACCCGAATCAGGCCGTTTTGAGCATGGTTTTTGTTAATCTGTACGTCGTACGTCGTACGTCGTACGTTGTACGTCGTACGTTATACGTCGTACGTTGTACGTCGTACGTTATACGTCGTACGTTGTACGTCGTACGTTATACGTCGTACGTTGTACGTCGTACGTTATACGTCGTACGCAAAATTTGTTAGAAAAGTGTTTCAAAAATAATTTTCATGGCAAAATTAACGTCAGACATATTTTTTATAGTGTTTTGTTAGAAAATAGAATACTTTCAAATTTCATACAAATGAGTTCATCATGATAGTGTGAAAAATCTTTTGCGAGTACATCTGCTATTAAATTAAAGAATATTTCGATGCCGAATATATATAGCTTGATAAAATACGCATCTACCACCGTGCGAAAAAGTCCGTCTTACTCCTGTAAGACTCTTTATCATTGAATTCAACTAATCAGAGATATTTTTTTAAGGAATAGAATTGTTAAACATGTGTGCGTCTATTCTATTGATCAATTTATTTCAACACACTTCCAAATACGATGACCCATTCAATTTCTTTTCGGAAAATCAATCTTTTTCTTATATCTTGCGATCGACAAAGCGGGCTATTGGTATCGTAACAAAAGTATATTTTCAGGATTTGGTTGGTCTTATCACCGCACTAGTAAGTGCCATTGATAGCTGTAACAAACTGAAAAAAACGTTTTGAAAAAATAAAATTCCTTTAGAAAATGGAGATCGTCAATGGATATTCATCACAGAGCATAGCTCATGGAGCTAACTTAAGAAACAATTATTTAAATTGATGATATGCAAATTGCTTGAATTTCCAAAGGAATGGCAAGTAAAATAAACAAAAATAATCGTTTCAGAGTAAATGATTTAAATTCTCATCCATTAAATCATGTTTTTACTCCCTGAATATGAATGCGAGTATAGAGTGTGACAATTTCGATTGTATTATCGACATTCATACATTATGTATGAGTAAACTAAAAATCACGTTTGGAAACGTAAAAAAAAATTGTTTAACAAATTGGCGTGGTTGCCCAGAGCTGTTATTGGCACCGCAGAAGTTCGGGGACTAGTGAGCTCTCGCACCTCATCAATGAAGCAGATGAGCTCATCACAATACAAACCATGAATCAACAGATGTTGAACTTACCGCCAAACAGCACCGACACTACAAATACGCCGAAAAAAATCCAACTAAACATGATCAGAAATGAAATACGATTCTGTTTACTATCTTTTGCTGTGTATCTGTTTTTGTTTCTTTTTGCCGAACCGGAATATCTTTTTATAAAATTTTCGTAAGCGAATTTTTTTTTCAACACTTTTTTAGTGAAAATAATAAGATGTAAAAATAAAGAAATCACAACATGTTTATCGTTCTGGTTTCACATTCAGTAAATTTTATTTTTCCTCGAAAACCATTGCGCAATGTGTTTAAATTCAAGTAATTGTATCATTTTTTCGGACACACACTCCAATCAGTCAAATTGCAATAAACGACGCGTTCAACTGCGAAATATTTACATTATTATCACTTCTATAAAACAACCATAACATACAATCCGCTAGACTTATACATGTAGTAGTATGGCTATGTTTATTTAATCAGTATATTTGGTTCGTCCGCGACGATCTTTAGCAATGAATGTAAAAGTAGCCAATCAAAGCAAATTTAAACATTTATTCATATATTTTTAACCAGTTCTATTTAGAGCATGCGAACTTTTGAAGTAATTAAAACAATGTATTTTTTTTAAATGTCATCAGTGCAAAAGATTTATTCATATTCCATTCCCTCAATGTTTAAACTTTGTTTCGCCCCCTCTCAACTGACGAAAATATTGAAATAATGAACTTCGTTGTTTCAGCGTATTAATTTTGAAATTTTCAAACAAAATCAATCAAAAATTGTATCCGAATCTAGCGATAATCCACCATGTGCCGAAAACGATGCAGAATGTCAAAAGCAAAATGCTCATAGTGTAGGATCGATCTGGTTGTATGTGTGCTTTTTCAAAATGTAAGCTGGGAGGGTCAATTTCGATGATTGTTTTGTTCTTTTGTGTGAACAACGGCACTTCGTCCAATGCATCATCGTCATCAATTGAATATCGCTTGTCTATCTCTAATGTTTGTGGTTCGAAATATGATGTATTCACTAGATTTTTATAACCGCTACGTGGCATTGTGAACTATGAAACCAAAGAAACAACTATTTTAATTTTCAATTAAATTGAATGAATTTCGTATGAACTTTACTTCTATCGGCAATTCTTTTAATGCAAACACACGAAACGAGAAGCGTCAACAACTCTCTGACATCACCGAAACTTAACTGAGCAAACGACATTGCTCATTTCATCTCTCATCTTGAATTATATCTTATCAACATATATCAGTATTCAGTAATGTGCGAAGGGGGGTAGGGGGGTTTACCCTCCCTCCCGTGATATTGGCCGAAATTATTCGAATTTGTTAGGGCTTTTTGGCGCAAGAAAAATTCTTTCAATTTGCTAGGGATTTTCGCCAAAAAAGTGAAGAGCAAAAGAAAAAAAAAACGATTTTATCGTCATTTCCTAGGTTTTTCGGAGAAAATTCTTTCGATTTGCTAGGGATTTTCGCCGAAAAAGTGAAAAGCAAAAAAAAACGAAATTTGGTATTCAAATTAGAGAATTTTTAGTTTTTGAGAAACAACCCCCCCCAGGGAAATGTAGCTCGCACATTACTGACATATATGTATATTGTGTGCTGCGGACGAACTTTTATAGCATAGCTACTGAACACGAGCGCAATTTATACGATTCGTTTATATTTATAGAGTTTGCTTCGGTTCTCGTACAGTATATCATATTCAAAGACGGCGATTACCCGAATCGCATGCTGCTGCGGATGTTTTGGCGATTGAAAGCATTCTTGATCGTTTAAAACAACTTGCTTTACGTACCATTTGATGTTCGGATGCGAGAGAGAGAAAAACAAGTTTTTTTAGCAAAGTGACGCCAGAGTTTTTCGGAGAATCTCTGAGTAAAAGAAATTATTGCGAACGATTTTTTTTATGAAAAAAAAAAAAAATAGAAAACAAAAAAAACCCGGCTTTAAAGTGCTTTGAGGTCATAGATAGTAAATGAGATGCCCTGTGAGGCCCTATATATGAAAAATGTGTGCATTTTTTAATAAAAAAATTATCATAAAAAACCCACAAATCATGCATTCATTGAATGGTCTCGTTTAAAATCTGCTTCAAAATTTGTTAAATTCTAATTAAGATAAAGTTGCTATTAAACCTTTTCGTAACCTTTTTGACTCATCAGTAATTTTTTGATACGATTTGTTTCTTCTTCGTTTTATTTCAAGAAAAGTACAAATCAATGTGAATGCACCTCACACATTGCCGGAAAATATTGTCATTTCTTCCGTATACATGGTGCCTTAGCTTATACTTCCTTATGTTTTGACTATTTTTTTTTTTTGCAAAAAAAAACCAGTATGCGTCCACAAAAGAGAGAAAGGAGATATTTATGTGAAACACTAACCTTACGCAAGAATATACTGTGATGATAACTTCTTTATTCAAACGATCACAAAACTGGTTTGTTTTTGTCAAGAAAAAACGGCAAAAAAAAGAAATGGTTTGATTGATTGATCACTGACTGATCTTGTGATGAACCATAATTGCACACAATTTTAAACAGTAATTTGGTTTCCATAGAAAGTGATACAAAGACCTACAACATCGTCTCCTTCAATTGTTGTTTACATTTCGTTTAACTCCAGAAAACATCCGATCCTTCGGTTTGTTCACTTGTTTGTCTTTTTTTTTTGTTTTTGGTTAGCATAAAAGTGGGCGTTTTCTCCTAAGTTCCTTTTAATTTGAGCGATATGATTGATTTTGAAAAAAGTTTTCGTGGTGAATCTTTCTCCTTCGAGAGTCAACAGTTTTTATTGATAAGATTCAGAAATGTAATGAAACGTAAAATCCAATGATGTCATTAATTAATATAATTTATTGGGTGAGAACATTGCAGCAGTGCATATAGAGCAGTGTAAATAAACAAGTTATTGATGTGGTTCAATATATTTGATATTGTTCAATTTGTGTCGCAGGGTCGAGGTCAAATTTATACATACATGTTTTTGGGTAGAAAGTAACAAATGAAGTTCATTTAATAAACTGTTGATAAGTACTTGAAGACTTTGATTGCCTTCCAAATGCTCTCGAGATTCAAATATTTTGTCTTTTTACTCTCTCTTTCTCTTTCTCTCTTTCTTTCTCTCTCTCTGTTTCTCTGTGTGTAGAATAAAAAAAAGTCCATTCATTCATTTCAGCTGTTTTGATTGGCGAAATTACCAAATTATGAATTGAAATCTTGTTTGTGTATAAGACATATATACTCTTCTATGTGCGGTTAGTATTTTGGGACCAAATATAGATCACTTCCTCCGAATTTGCTGTCTCAAAAGCGTGAAAAGATTTCCAGTCGCTCTGATTCGTCAGATTTGCAGTGGAATGGATGATGAAGTTATAACAGCTTAATTCCCTTGGAATTACGATTGGGAATTTTGCCGTCTCATTGACGTAATTAATTCATTTGCGCGTGCTGAGCGAAAAAATACACCGATTCACAACAAACACACTCTTATCGTCACTCGCATTCTATCGATAATTCGGTCGACTTATTCAAAACACTTTTTAATAAGTTTTTTTCTAATTTTTTTATCAATGTCTCTTTTTTTCTTCTTAAAATTTAGAGAAGTCATAAACAAATGATTCAAATTTTAATGGAAACAAAGTTTTAATCCAAATAAACTTCTTTTTAATTTTTTAGTTCTATCAAATGATCGATTAGTGTCACAAATCAAAAGAAGAACCATATATTTGGAGAACAAAGAATATTTATATTATTATTGCCAACAGTTGTTATAGAAACTTTGTCATTTGAGCGTGAGCTAAAATATTTTAGTCCAATATAGCTCCTAAAGCTTCTCCAGTTCTGAAAATCGGGAAAAAATGTATGTTAAAAATGTGTTTTTCTTCCAAATTTAACAGTATTAACCTTCGACGGAAAGATCTTCTGGCACCTTTTCCCTCAAGAAGATCAAAACTTAGACCAACGCCACTTTTGGTCAGACCAAAAATTAATTTAAACACTTTGGCGACGCTAATTGATTGAAATTGAGATGAAATCTCAAATTATTCTTCGAGTGACTTCGACGATAATTCATCATAAATAATGAGGTATACCTTTTAAAAGCATGTGTTGCGGCAGCCTCAGTTGCTTCCATGGCGCTCCCAGATCGATTATATTTCTTCACACCTTCGGCAGTTCTAGAAAGTTGAATGAATTTCAATCACTTCACACGGTTAATCTTCTGAAAATTACTAACGCTTGTGTGATTGCTGTGGCAATATATCCGGGTATCGGTCCATACTTCCAAGTAATGATGATGTTTGTTTTCTCAATCACATTTCGTGCTGTTTTGCCTTTTGGATGATTTAAAATCCGACGCGCCACCCTATCAACATTGGTTCTAACGGACAAAAATGGGCGATTTTTTTATCAATTTTGCAAATTAATTATTATGAAACAATTTATACCGTTCCATGATTGCTTCGTGTGGTTTCACTCCGTGACAACAAACATCGGTTACAATGTCCAAGCCTGTTGAAGTCGCACAAAGAGCAGAATTTGCAAAGTTGACCGCACTAATTTAAATTGAGTGAGAAAAATGCATAAAGTGTTCAATTTGTCAATGTTATTGATTCAAACCTTTCAAACGCGCATTCTGCGGCTAATCGCATTGCTATCTCCAAGTTATGAGTCTGATTGTATAGTAAAATACCTTCCACGGCACTAAATTATATCAAAAATCAATGTTTCTGTATGAAATCAGCTGATTTTGTTTTCTATTCGAATATGAAATTACGCTTTTGAAATGGCGGATGTAACTAGTGCATTTACGGGTGTGGAGACAGTGTTATGCAATAAACAAGTCGCTCCTGTGGTTATCAGCTCTTCCGTTATTTCCACATTTGTCAAATCAACGGCGACGGTGAAGGATACCGCACAGCAAAGTATATTTACAACAATTAGACAGCACTTCATTGTTTTAATTATGAAATTCAATTGACGCCACTGAATAAATCGATAATCTTTTATATCAATTTTACTGAATAACACTGTGTCATTTATGAAATTTTTGAAGAATTCTAGCTTTATAAAATTGTGAAACACACGCGCCTGTACAATTTACGAATTTGACCTTATAAATAAGAACATAATTTATTATTCACATTTTTATAGCTCTTGAGTTTGTTTGCGCGGACATTGTTTTATGTTTGTTTTCTTTGAACATTTTTATCCGAAAATTTACTGAAAAATTTGGAAAACGAGAAACTTCGGAATGAAATGACAGAAATTAACGTTTAATTTAGTAGTTTGACAGCTGTCAATAGAGACAGACGTAAAAAAAAGCACTCGTATGTGACGGTGCAACATTTTGTGCAAAAAATAAAAATTTCGAGCGGAAAACAAAACCGATGTGCACAAAAGCTATATTTTCTTAAAGGAAAATCTACGCTTCACGTTAATAAAGTGAGGATCAAAGCTAAAAGGCTAATTTAGTGAAATCTTGTGTGTGAAAATTGTGATTGTGTTGTGTGTTTTTTCGTGCCAGCAATCGTAACCTCACATTAAATTGTGGATTATTTTTGCGCCGATTCATATACACACAAATTACAAAAGAGCACAAAAATTATATTTCCTTAAAGGAAAAATCACTCTTCACGTAAGTAAAGTGAAATTAAAGCCAAAAGGCTAATTTAGTGAAAATCTGGTGTGTGAAAATTGGAATTGTGTTGTGTGTTTTTTGTGCTAGCAATCTTAACCTCACATTAAATTGTGGGTTATCTTTGCGCCAATTTTTATACACACCAATTACAGCGCCATCTTTTGAGTTTTGTGCATGCGACATAACCCAACATTAAATTGTTGTTTATATCGCGCCAAAATTTAAAATCCACCAATTAACAGCGACATCTTTTGGTGAGATTAGAAGATAAAAGTTATTCAAGAGCGCAAACCCAGCATACTTACTTCACACGTTTGATTTTTTCATCGCTATTTTTGGAAATTTTATTTGAATTGAATATAATTGTATTTTATACAATAAATCAAAACAAATCAAATTCAAATAAAATAAAATTACGCAAACCAAAAATATGAGCGCGAATAAAAGCCAAATTCCCGATACGATTACACTATCGGATGAAGAAAAATTGCTACAATCGCCCAAGAGTGGCAACACTAGCACACCCACTTCCAAATCAACATTGCGCCGGATTTCAAAACCCGAAAGCAGCAAAATTAGTTTGGAAGAATACCAAAACAGACAAGCCGCAATGAGATTCATTGCAGCGTCTGGTTCGACTTTGAGAAGTGTGCATACAAATGAACCAGCTAGCAATACAACAAATATTGCAGCGGTGAGAGGCACACGTACCCAAACGGTCATAAATGCCAGCACTGGTATAGTAAGAACCGTTTCGGTACAACAAAATACTTCACAAAGTACAAAAACAAACGTTGTTGCTCCGTCTAATGCCAAATATAAAGGCAACAAAAAATGGAACGTGAAGCAAAACACACACACACAAAGCGCAAAACCAGCGACAAACACAAATACACCTGTGAATACAAGTGGTAACGCTCACCAGGAACAATTTAAACCACGTCGACGTGGCGGTCAGCGTTATCAAAAATCACAGGCAAACATATTTAAAATGCAAAACAAACAAACAAGCCAATCAGAACGCTCCACACCACAAAACTTACCCGAAACCTCTACTATAACATCACAAGAGGTTGGTAACATTGAAACTCTAAAAAGAGGTCGTGTGGCAGGTGACACACCGCCTGACCTCGTTAGAGGGAGCAAGGTACAACGAAATGACTCGAAAGGTAGAGTACACACAGCACCTCTGCAAGCGGATGGGACGGCAAATGTTAAATCAATGCCAAAACAGACCGCAGCGAGTGTCGTTAGTGATGCAAACCTCTTAGTAGCCATTGTTGACATGCCAGTAAAAGATGTGGTGGTACCGTTCACGAAAGAAAAGCACGACCAAATCAGAACAATGTTAAATGCTTTCTTGATGGCACAATTAGAGAATCCACAAGGAAATATTCACACGTTCACGGATGTTAAATACATACGTGGACACATTCGTGTACGTTGTTCGACACCAGCTGCCAGAACATGGCTTTCGAGTGCCTTACAATATGCACCACCTAAATGGGATGGCATGAAACTGGTGGTTGTTGATAACGATAAAATACCACAACCACAAAAAGTTCTTGGTCATTTCACTCATTGTCCATTTACGATTGAACAAGTGTGTACAATGCTGAATCAAATGAATTCAAATGTCGATGTCACACGATGGACAATTCTAACCAGCAAAAATGAGAACAATATAGTTTCCATAGCTTTTGCGGTAGATAAAGATCAATATGCTATTTTAAAAGAGTGTGATTTTACTCTCTTCTTTGGTTTTGGCACAGTTGTGTTTAAGGACATCTCAAAACCAACCAAAGCTGCCGAAACTGAAGTGGAGATTGAGACCCCAAGCTCAAATGAAATGGACATTGAAGACACTGATACGACAGTTATTCACAACCCAAATACAACACAAACTCTGGATGAAAACTCACCAGAAACCTTTGTAAACCAAGCAGAGCCTGAAGGTGATGCGGTGCAAGGGGAACATACCATGAAGAGTGCCAGTGCTCAGCCTATGGAGCTTGATGCAAATGTAGCACCTGTGGATAATACTGTAAAACCAAGCGTAGATACGCTGGTAAGTGAGCCACACATGGAAGACAAATAGCAAATCGCAAAAACCAGTGAACATTCTGCATAAACAAACAATTAAATGCGAGTTCATTATACATAAATTAATCAAAATTCTCTGTTTCCAATATGCAACAGAATAACAAAATTTATGTAAAGCAAATAAATATGCACCATTGTATCGGAGCTACTTCATTAATAAGTAACAGCCTTTACAATGCGCAAACAAAAAAACAAAACCTAGTGGTTTTAATCCAAGAGCCCTGGATACAAAAGAACATAGTATCGGGGTTTGATGAAAATGTTGTAAATGTATACTACAACAGAATAAAAAACATAAAACCAAGGACCTGTATAGTGACAACTAAAGAACTACAAGTACAATTGCTTCCGCAATTCAGTACAGGTGATATCACTACAGTCCAATTAAATATAAAGACAAATAGATCAAGCGAAGAGATTTTACTCAGCTCTGTCTA
>NW_022199021.1:0-8941 GCF_009176525.2 Contarinia nasturtii
TTTTTTTTGTGTTATTGCTTCTATTGTTTCCATTCCATATATACGTTCATGTTGCTGGCATTAAAAGTCACTAGTTCCATTATCGTTCTTGTCTTGTGTATGTATGTGTGTGCATGTCAAGAGATGTGGCAGAAAATAAGGCGAGAAAGAAAAACAAGTATGCATGTTACAAAAGTGTTCTAAACCATTGTTGATGTGTCTCGTCTGTCAAAATGCCGAACAAAAAAAACCGTCACTTTTCTCCAATTTTGATTAAAGATTTGTTTGTCAGGTCAATTATCATGCCTAGACAGTTGATGTGCGCGTTTGAAAAGAAATTGGCCGAGCGAAAAGAAAGTTGTCACTTGTTTTCTTCGTCGTCTTCTTGTATTTTGCTTTGCCACTTCAAAGCGTTCACTTTGAATTTAATTGAATGAATAATTGACACATAAATGAACTCGTAAAATCTTAATTTCATTTTGGCTCGTCTTAAAATAGAGCCGATATAACAAAAAGAATTCAAATTGACCATGAAAATGTTCTACTTTTCACCTCGGTTAATTCTTGCTTGTTCCACGCACTCGACGATTGACCAAAAAAAGAGAAGAAGTGCGTTTTGTGTATGTTCAATGTTTTCTCTTTTGAATGATGATCGAACGAAAAAAAAACAACAACAACAACAACAGCGATCGAACACAGTGTGTGTTGTGATTTGTATATTGATTATATGTAGAACCGTTATACGATTGACTTGCTTACAAAATCGCTTGTTTTTTTTTCTTCTCGTCTATATTTATCGTTCTCTTTCGTTCGCATTGAACATGATTTGCGCTTCTCTTTTAACTCGCTTGAAAAGTTGCCACAGCTCTTCGCATCGATCGTATTACAAACACGTTCTTCGAACGTAACAGTTATACACGGCAAAGAATCTCAATATGTTCAAGTGTGCGGCGGTTCGCTCATATGGCAATTCATTCGATGTTTGAATTGCAGAATAAACCATGCCAACGATTTTTACACACACATTCCATCGCATAAGTTAAATGCTTTGATGAATTTTCGTTTTATTTTTGAACATGCAAATTCACCATATTCGCACAATGAATTTTCAAATATAGATTATTTAATGTTCACATTTTTTTTTTTAGAATTTCACACACGCATCTCCCACATTGACAGTATAAACAATAAAAGAAAACGGTACCGAAACTAATCATCGAAATTTAAAACAAAACAGAAAAACTCTTTCCTTGACTTGAGTTTGGGAGCGTAGAAGCAATTGCAATGAGGTGGACTGTATATCTTCTTGGGATTTGCGTATTGGCTACATCCAGCAAGGCTCAAGACGATTCCTTTGCCGGCACTTTTTTATCAGGTAAACCAAAATTATCATCCATTTCGATTTAATTTTTTTACAGAAACTACTTCTGCCCACACTGAAAAAGAAAGATAAATACACGCGCGTTCACTGACCTATTCGTCGTGCATAATTTGTAACCAAATCCAATGGGAGCTGATTGTTCGATTGGTGTTGTGTGTATGTGTGAAATAGAATCATTTCAAACACATCTCGTTCTCTTTATTTGGATCGTTTACAAAACAAATCTGTGTTACTAATTCGCATAACTTGGTATTTTAAGTGTAAATTTATTCAGGCAAATCACGAATGTTTCGATCGCGCATAGTTTAAGAATGCTTTCTTTTCTTAAGCATATGGTTATCTTTTTTACATAACTTCGTTCGGTTTTTCTTCTTCTTCTGTTAAACATTGATTCGTGCGCTGTGTGGTTGTGTGTGCATTTGATGAAGATTGGTTACAAGCTCTTTTAGTATGCAGCGAACTGGTTTACAGTTTGATGGGCGCAAATGTAGTTTCAGTGTATTTTGTGTGGTACGGTATTACGTGATCATTGCTTATTAACCTGCTATCGAATGCGGAACATTCATTCATCGCGATGATCATCATAGTAGTCGTTATCGTCGAACTTGAATGGACCAGAAAACTTGTATTGAACCATCTGCGCCCGCCATAAACATACACACACATTCGCATTTGTTTTATGTAATGCTCCATATCGTTCAGTAAGAAATTCCATTTCTTCGTGTTTGTTCTCGTGTATCTAACTTTAAACTAGGCAATACCATTTTCGATCCAAACCGTCATCACCGCGAGTGATACCGTTAGATCATTTTAAGACAGCGGCTGCCAGTGTATTTAATCAATTCCCGTCTATGTTCGCATAAGGAACCACGAAGAGTCTTGAAATGAAAATGTTTTTGATTTTTTTGTAGCACACTGGGTTTTGCGAATAAAATCGCAATTACACTGATAAATATCACCAGAATGAGAACGTGCGCTAAAATAAGAAACAATGGCATTGCATTGTCATACATTGTTCTCATTTTAGGAAGAAAAAAATGAAAACGTTGAAATGATTTCTCATTACATTAGCACTTTTAATTCGAAAATTGTGGATAACATGCAAAATTTAGCTGATACCAAATATGGATGACTTTTACCATCGAAGAATACAAATGAAATTAATGCAAGCTGCGAATATGTTAAAAGTTTCATTTTTTTAAAAATGTGTCATAATAAAAACTGTCTGTTTCTTCATTTGATTTTTTTTCTCGTTTCTTTTTCTAGGTTTACTGGATTCGATAACAAGCACGGCTGAGGTCAAAGAATGCCCGGGAATTTGCGTGCATTCATTTGCAACAATCATTTGCTATGAAGTGCTTGAAGATGTTCAATGTCCATCATCGAATATGAAATGTTGCGTTGAAAGTAACAACACAGCATCGGCCACCGCACAAAGTCAATCACAATCTACGACACAAAAACCAATCAAAATTACAACAGCTGCTTCGCCGCCCACCAGTAAACCAACGCAAAAAGCTACTGAAAAACCAACTAAATCGGAAACAAATAAAGAAGGTAAACTCTCTTCCGGCAATCATTTACACGCCAATTATATTTTGGTACAATATACAAAATTATGTTCGGTCATACATTCTTGTTTCACGCAAATAATGATGAATTTTATCATCATCATTTTCTAGCTGTTCTTCTCAGCGGTTTCATAAGATAAATTAAATTGTGCTCAAATTGTGAAAAAGAGAATGTGTGTTATTTCAACGGTGTGGTTATTGTTGTTTGATGTGAAGGTCTGTTTCACTTCGAGAACATTTCCGACTGTGTAAGACGTTAGATGTAAGACCCATTTCACGCACTTGATTTTTTCTTCTTTTTTTTTTAAATATGCGCAAAGAGAAATACGAAGCGAATCTCCAAAATGAATAATAATAATAATACATAATTACATTTTCCAGCGCATGAACTTTTCCAAGCCAAATTTTAATACAAATTATTTTCTCTACCGATGGATACTATTGTCTTTTTTTCTCTGACTACCTCTCATTGTGTCTTATTCACCATCACAAAAAAATGTAGGCGATTAATTGTTTTGCTACATTTTCCCATGCGATTTAATGTGGAGCACGCCTGTATACCTCGATAAATGAGATTTAAATGTGCCGTGATCGCTTCAATTCTGAACAAATTTTTAATTGTAACCCGACTTTAGCTCGAGCTATGAAATATAACTTTGCTTTGAAATTGAGAGCGAAATATTCAAGAAATTTAAAAAAAGAACAGAATCAGATCAGCAATAAAATCAAATGAAAAACCACTGTCAAAAGTTATGATGCATGCAAAATTCTATTCCTTGTAACTTGCCAAAAAAAAAAAAATGAAAGCAAGCCTTGACCGTGACAGTCAAATCTAATTTAAGTAACCAAAACAAAAAGAAATACGTGAAAAGTGTGGAATGTCACCGGTTTCTATTTGGTGTTAAACATTATCGACGCTAATGATATGATTTAATTAAAAGCATTTAAATATCCGACTATTCGAATTCATACTTAACGATAATTGAGATATCGCTGTATAGAAGAGTCTGGTACTGAAAATAAGCCGATCAGATATGTTTTAAGAGGATTGAAATAGTGCTTATGTCAATAACATACATTGTCATTTTCTAACGTTTCCAAACTCACAAATAAGTAAATTCGCTTTAAGCAGAATTTTATGTGGAAATGTTTGGCTTTTTTCCGCGAATTGTTTGACATAATTCAATTTCATGAGATAAATCAAGTTCTTTTTTTTCTTTTTTCAAATAACTTATTCTTAACTATATAGAATTAACTTTTTTCTTTCGAAAAATTGTCCCAACAAATGCCTGTGCCAACAAGTGAATAATCTGCTTCTAAATTTGCATACATTTTATATTTATACACGTTTCAATTGTTCGTTGCTAAGCCCACTCAATTTTCTCTCTCACTCTCTCGAATACGAAGGGAAAGCACACGTCGCAAGTATATATTTAAAGTGACGTAAAATGGACCAAAAATGAAGAAGAAGATCGTCTCACACACATATATATACCACGCGACAAAAACATTCGATCCACGTTTATCGTTTGAAATGAAATCAAAATTGATTCGATCATCAAATGGGTTTTTTGGCCGCTACTTATGCAAATCATCGTCACACAACGATCGCCTGAAATCAATTAAGTAATGATAATTAATCATGCAAATCGCCGACTTGTGCTCATAAATTATTGATTCATTTGAAAGAAAACATGTGTTTCTATGAATGGGGGCTTTTTTATTGCTGATGTCTATCAAAGAGAATTTGCATTATAATCGACTTAAAGTGAAAAGTAACATACACAATATAATGCTGGTACCAAAGATTTAAAATCTGATGATTATGGAATGAATTTCTGATCATTTTCATGCAATTGGATTTGGTTGCCATGCGTGGGCCATAGCAGCCAAATGAATGGATATCATCAGATTCTTCAAACATATTAGAAGCGTCTTCACATGAGTAATTTTGCAAGATTATAGATAATGACGAAACCTAATAATAGCATGAACATGAACAATGTGCATTAAGTGGAACTCAATTGATCGGCTGAGAATAAAAGTGACTTTAAGTTTTTTTAAACCGTCTCCATCTTATGTAAATCCTGTACAAATTATGAGACACTTTTAAGATTTTTTCTGCTTAAAGTCGCTTTTATTACCAGCCGTACAATTGAGCTTTATTTGATTTCAGCCGAAGTCCCATTTCAATGAAGCTCCAATTATATCTAGATTCAGAATTTTAAGGTGATTTATAAACTTTTAATATTAATTTCCATGAAACACTCGAAACATATTCAAAGTAGATTTAAAACAAACGTTTGCGTTATGCGTCTCTTTAAAAATTCGAAGAAATGTTGACAGTCTCTTTATATTCACTTATTACCATTGTTCAACTCACTGTGAATTGCGGAAATGGTATCTAATTAATTTGAAATTCATATAATATTCAGTTTTCTGGAGAAATCAAGTTCAGAAACATCAAGTGACGTTTTGTCTGACGTTTTTACATTTCAAAAGAATAGTTTTCTTTTTAGAAATTTACATATACTGAAAATTATATTGTCGGCGATATTTTTACGTAGAATTTATTGAGCCAAATGAGACGAAGCATGAAATCGACAATTATGAGATACTCTTTTGAAATGGTCGCCTTTGAACATTTCGAGTAATTTTATTCATTTAAATTGTGGAAGATTAAAAAGTTATTGATACTCTTTTGACCGGTCAACAGTAAAAAAATGACTCTTCAATAATACTTCGAATCGAATGATCTCGATATCATCTGGTGACCCACAAATCTGAACATAACAACAAACCGCAACAGACGTTTCTCTTGAAACTGTACTACACTCTTGCTTTATATTCTTTTAATGGAGATATCGTTTACAACGATAATTTTTGAATCCATTAATCAGCTCATGTTTTTTTTTTGAATTCTAAGAATTACTTATTTTTTTAATTGTATTTATATAGAAATCTAATTTGGTTCAAGAAAATGCGATTTATGTCATTGTTTCGCTAATTTATCCGTGATTTTTTTTCTACTTAAATTTTTATTGCAAATTATTTCGTTCCAAGAATCCAACAATAAAATGGTAGGCAACATTTCCAATTTATCACATCGTTTGAGCGCAAAAATACACAAAACACACACTGACAAGCCTGGCCAGTGGCCACCATTCAATCGTTCGCTTGAAAATAAATTCACTACAACATGGTTGTTGTTTACATTTAATGATTGTCAACTGATTGAGACCACCTCTTCCGACTCCAGTTGTTTGCAGATCTCGTGATTTATTATTTATTTTATTGTTGGCATTATTGGTTGAATTTAACCGAATAAATTATGTTCAAGTGATGAGAAAATGTCTCTTTTCCGCTATTTATTCTCTTCCTCTCTCGTTCTTTTTGTGGCTTGCTTTTGCTTTCACTCGCTTTCAATCCCGAATCGCAGTCTATCTCTGTCCCACTCCTTTGCATTTATTTTCATAATTGATTTAAATTTATTCTAGGGGCAGAGCAGTACTAGAATAATCTTTTTTGTTTAAGTAATTCTATGTTGTGAGTAGTAATCCATATTAATCCATAGTAATACAAACTTACGTAAATTCTAACAGCAGTGCAATGACGTTTCATGTGTACGTTGTGTATGACATTTGCTAGGCATAACGCGATCGCCCTATATTTCGGATGAGACATTTTATTGTAAAAAATGGAAAATATCGAATTTAATTTAATAAATATCGAATAAATTGTTTCAATCCGCAATATACGAAGATCTAGGGGGATTCCGCGCTCTTAAATATGAATAAATATGAACAAATTCGGGGGATTTCAACAAATTCAAGAGATGTTAACACAACTTTACGTTTTTTGGGAGATATTTTGAGATTTTCTGAACTGCAATACCGACAATGTTGAACTTGACAAGAACAGGGAATGAAGAAGTGGTGAATTATTATGACAGCTTCTATATACTAAAAAATATATTGATTTGTTCTGATTAACTATTTGTTCAATCTCTTTTATACTTTGTTCATTTAAATTACTTAATGACACTCTATCGATTGCACAGACAGCCAAAATATCTTTAATAATTTTTGGAATTTTATATTCGTAGAAGTTTTGATACTCACGCCAGAACCGTTCCATTGCAAATGGCACATTTCAATTTTGCTTTGTAATGCAAAAACTTACACACATGTAACAAACAACTACCATGACAGCTTAGAAGCTGTCCCAATAATTCACCTATTATAAATAGGTCTGCAGCGCCAAAAATTCACCACCATTCATTATTATCTCATATTCACCCATATTCTAAAAATGTCAAAATATTCGACAAAATTTGAAGTATCCTACATGGTGGGTATCGGTGAATACTTACGGATATTGTCAGATACGGTGAGATATTTGAATTTTTATGAGATTTTAAGAATGAAGTTAAATTTTGGTACATAAATACGCGCGGAATCCCCCTAGACGAAGATCGCTTTATTCCTAACAAATGTAATACACAACGTACACATGAAACGTCATTGCACTGCTGTTAGAATTTACACAAGTGTGTATTACTGCGGATTAGTAAGGATTACTGCTTACAACGTAGAATTACTTTAGACTAAAATTATTATTCTAGTACTGCCCTGCCCCTAGAATTTATTATATTCTATTATGGTTTTTGTGTCTGCCTCTGTTGTGCGTGTATGTTGCTTATCATTCACATGAATACCACGCAATTACGAATGAAGTTTTGTCACGCTTTGTCAAAAAAAATGTAGTATCAAAATGTTGAATGTTTTGTTTTCTTCTAGATTGTGTCTTGTGTGTCTTGCTTTAGACATTTGCTTTTTTGTAGCGTTTTTAGGTATTGTTTTGATTTGGCACATGGCTATACTACCGTCCATTCATTCACACACTCACTTCTACACATGCACTTTTGTGTATTTGACATTCACATACACAATCACATTTAGCGCCCATATTCTCTCCGATCGTTTGTTGTATGTCTATGCATAGCCTCTCTAATTCTTTCTAGTATCTCCATTTTTTATGAACAACAAAAACAACATTTCGGCATTTTCTGAAAATAAATATTGACTTCATGTACACAATTATTTACGTGTTTTTTTTTTCAATTTGCGCAGCATTTAACGTCGTTTTGCAACATTAATACCTTCTCTCCTTTTCAAAAAAGATAAATTTGCGGTTTTTGTGTCGGTTTTTTTCCTTTCAAATCTAATACGTAGAAATATGACGAATGGACATCATTTTTTTGTTCGTTCGATATTTTCAGAATCTTAACGCTTCATCATTCGCTTTAAATGCACACACATACACCAATCATTTAATCGGAATTAAAATTGAAAGAAAGAAGGGAAAAAAACTTAAAACACTTACCAATTCTGCGGACATGTTTCCTACTGAATGTGTGTATGTACTCCCAAATGATACGTAAACGTTGTAAATAAAGTGTATGCGTTTAACAAATGAAGGAAACACTAAACTAAATTACAACAACAAAATAAACGCGATCGGAGAGCGAAAAAAAAGATAAAAAATGTATTTAAAACAATTTTGATTTTAGTAAATTTTCCATTGATTTTATCTTGTCTTCGTGTGCTTCAGCACCGAGAAAAGATGTTAATTTTGCGCGACGAATGTTCTTTTTTGATTGATGTAGAGAATTTGTTTGATAAGCGTTTGTGTATTTATACTGTACTGTATGGACTGCGCTTAATATTGTTTCGTATCACATTCGTAAATACATGTATGTAGAGAGGGTAAAGCACTTTTAAAAAAAAAAAAAAGAACCACTACAATTATTGCTGTTATTATGTGTTGGGTTCATTCAATGTGGTCTTTATAACGACTAAGAATGTACTTCATCACTACCAATTCACACAAATCACTATTTTATTCTGTTTAACTGATAGCATTGGTAGAACAAAAATCGCTTTAAATTTGCGGTGAAAATAACACTAACAATATTTCATTTGAAAGAAGAAAAAAAAACTCAAAAAAA
>NW_022199021.1:8951-10709 GCF_009176525.2 Contarinia nasturtii
ACTGTGCTTTATGATTTTTTCGGTGAGTTCCTCACTACGTTCGCAGCACCAACTGGTGTGTAGTTCATGAACTAAACACATTTCAAAAGAATATACAAAAAGCTATAGTGAATTCCATTCACACACATCCACACGAACGGTCGGCGGATTCAAGTGTAGCATTCACAGTGTATGATTTGAGTTTGCCGACAATAGCACCGTAAGATCATACTAAGCGCGAGTATCAATGAATTTATTATTGAAGAAGTGAGAGAGCGATTCGTTTGGTGCCAATACATAAAGTGTTCTCGCGTAAAATCACAAATGTTTTCATTTTAGTCGATTGACGTGTGTGTAGTGAATTCATGCGTAGAATTTTTGCTGAAATTTCTATTTAAAGGCTAAAACAATCGAATCCAATTCGAATTTTGTTTTGGAAAAAGAATTGTGAGAAAGATTTAAAAAAAATCGATTGCGTGATATTCATCTGAAAATAAAGGAAAAGAAAATGTCACGATACAATCAATCAAGCCATGGACCATCAAGTCACACCCAAACTTATAAAGTGGTAGTTGTTGGCGGTGGAGGCGTAGGAAAATCAGCAATAACAATCCAATTCATACAAGTGAGTGAATGCAGTTAATATATATTCATACATGCACAACAACATCAAGTCTATTTTAATTGCATTGAGTGCATCAATGGTGACGATCGATGACTGGACGACTGAGCAGAAGAAAAAAAAACAACAACCAAAGTTTATTGATGAATGAAAAGAGATTTGCCATATGCCACTTTGGTGTCAAGACAAAATAAAATTGATTATACATTCATATCCACCTTCTGTGGGACTGCCTACGTAACTTGAAACATAAAACACGTTCAAAAGAATAAAACAGAGAGAGAGAAAACAAAACTTACGACAGATTTATAAATATTGAGATGTGTATTTAGACAGTGGCAAACACAAACATATCAAGATCATGTGAACGTGTCACATTTTTTTTATACTGATCGCTCTTCTACAGTTGATTTGTCTGAATTGTACAAAATGAAACATGAATATATCAAGAGCAATACACCATCAATGCACAACTGCATAACTGTTCTGGATGCTGTAGAATATTATGTCAAATTAAACGGAATCTAGTGTACTGTAAAAGGAATAAAAGACTCAATAAAATGGGTTGCGATGTGTTGAAACAAAACATGCACAATCACGTTACTTATGTTACTATAATAAGGTGAGTGAAAATCTCATAAAAATGTGATGCGCTTGATTTGCATTTAAATTCCTATAGCAATTAACTTGTCGAGTGATTGTTATTTACATCGTGACCAACATAAAATCTATTTTTTTTATCTATCATTTTTACGGAAGATGTCAAAATAAATCCATCACAACTGTTTCAATTTGTATAGATAATAAATACGATTTATTCATTTTATATTCGATAAAATCGATACTGTAGGACGACCCAACAAAAGTATTGGCACGTTTTGATTTGAACCGGACGTGGCAGCATTTCTTGATCTTTTTCGGTGTACCGTCTGTATTGTTTGTTGTGTCGTTTGTATCGCTGTGTATTATAACACGTTCGGTGAAAGTCGGCGATGACGCAAAACTGCGGTGCAAATATTGTACGGATGAGAATTCAGACATCGACGACATTGATGAGATTGCAAACAAATGCGTTCAACGTCTGAATGCAATCGAAGAAGCAGTTAATGAACAAGAGAATGCAGAACAACCGAGCACAAGCAAAGTAATTTCATAAT
>NW_022199021.1:10719-11967 GCF_009176525.2 Contarinia nasturtii
TATATTGAAAACTGAAGTTTCCCACTGATTGTGACAAAAATAAGAACAAAAAACATACAAAAACAAATGAACTCTGACTACCTCACTTTCAATGAAAAAAACAAAACAAAAAACAAATATTTAGCAATCAGATTTAGAATCTTAACTTAAAATCTAATCTTAAATTAACTTCGGCTAATTTCGGTTGCTAATGTACTGAATTTCGTTTCAGTTTCAGTTTCAGCTCTATGCGACAACCGGCCTTAAATAGCTACAAATAAATCTTCGACGTAAACGTTTACATTTTGAGTATCAGCATTTAGTTTGTAGAAGGATAAAAAATATTAAAAATATTACATCAAACCGTGTCAACAAATGAAATTCTTGTTTGTCATCTGAAATGAAAAGACTTCTAATGTAGTGTGGAAAACGAAAATGGTTTTAAGACTCTGAATCAACAATATACTTTACGTGGATTCGATTTCGAGCATGTTTTAAACGTTTAAATAGTTCACAGCAAATCAAAGGACGGTGAAAAAATTGTATTACGTATTATTAATGACAAATATTTATTAAAAATTCGTAGTTGGGTCTATTATTTCAATTTTGTCATAATCAGAATGAAAAAAAAAAAACGAAATTGTAAGCTAGTTAAAAATATATAAATGGGCATTTAGTAAAGACCAAACTCATGACTAAATGCATTTTAAATTAAATTATGCATTCAAATCCAGACAAAAATATTAGTAAATTCGAAAGCAAACACACAAGAATGATGAATGAAAGAATTGTGGTTTTTGAACTTACCTTTAGACATGTAAATAAATAAATCTAATATCTGTATGACTTAAAAATGACTCAAGAGATCTATACCGTGAAATAGTTAAAAGAAAAAATTCCGATCTTTATACTATACACTAGTACATTATAAAATATGTTGACTGTGCCTTCAGTGTTTTATGGGAACGTTATTCATTTTCAAAATATAACAGTTATATACTATGTGAATCATGAATGTAAATTGCTCTCAGAAAGAGTTCTATCACAACACAAACACACAATAACTAGCACGGTCATTCTGTTTGTACAACACACTCCAAATAAATACAGCACTTAACTGGTGTGCTTTCTATGCAGACTCATTTAAGCTTTTTTTGGAATTTTAACATTTTACCGTAAGAAATTTTAAATTTGCATTACGACTAACCGACAAATTTATACACGCTCTTCAACTTGCTTTATAAAAGACACTCTTTGAACAAAAAAAAA
>NW_022199021.1:11977-16471 GCF_009176525.2 Contarinia nasturtii
TATGCTGCAATAAATACTACTAGCTTATTGTATTTGCACTTCATTTGTTGAAATGTGTGTTTTGGCCCAACAAAAAGAATTGGACGGTGATGGGAACTATTTTGTGAGATGGTTTGAGCAAATTCAGTACTATTGTGAATTGGGTCAATAAATCGGTATTTTCAATCAAAGTGAAGTTAAATCTTTGTGCGCTCATTGACAAAATTTATTAACTTCGCCTAATTTTCAATTCAATGCTACCTCGTCACCTTCCGAAACTCTTCTAACAAATTTATCGAGTTCGACAATCTTCCAAATGCATTAAATAATGCCACAATTTCGCTTCGTTTAAGTTTGAATTTTTGCCGCAGTGTTTCTTTCATACTTTTTGGCTGTTGTTGTGGAACATCGATTTCAATTTCAAATTTTCCTGAGTAGAGAATCTTCAAAGCTGTGCCCAATCCTTGTATCTAAGAATGAAATATGCCATTGTTATTAATTTCATTTTTTAAATTTCAATAAAAAAAGACTTGCCTGTAGTTTACCCCAAAGTTTGCATTTATCGCATCCAACACAGTCCATAATTTTGGAGATATTACGGAATTTTTCACGGAAATCGGCTTTCAATTGAGCTGAAGTAGTGCCATTGAACATCAGGCTCTCGTTGAAATGTGATGGAAATGCTCTGCGCAAAAAAAAAGAAGGAAAAAATTAGTAATTTTTCATTAAAGAAATAAATCAACCACAACTCACTCGATGATGTTCAAAATATCCTTGACGGCCGCTTGGACCGATTCGTCTTCATCCTTGTTGCCAGTGAAAAATTGTTCCTTTCGTAAGAATGGGGCGGCTTTTGCAAGTGCACGCAATTCCAGCATGTAAACGAAATAGAGATTTTTCAACCAACTCGGTCCTTCGCCTTTCGTAGTTTCCGGACTAAATCGATTCATAAACTCTTCCGTATTTTTGCCTAATCGGGATAATCGTGAAGGAATAGAAAAACGGTGGAAATATAATATAATGAAGATGAAATTGCAAAAGAAATTGAATTCCCACCCCAAACGCCTTGCGGATCAGATAATAAACCTGTTCCTTCCGACAACAGGTAATAAGAACACAAATGTATATTGATGCTCGAATGCATGCCGGACAATAATCGATAGAAAGCTCGTTGTTCCATGCATAAATTTTTCAAATGTTTTGGCACCTTGTTGATATGTGTTAAAAGGGCATTTGTTGATGTTCGATCAAAGCAATTCTCCAAATAGATGCTGTCCCATATACGATGGGCCGATTCTCCACGATATCCCGTAAATCTTTCGGGATTCAATAGCAAATCGACGTATTCGGCGCCATTTTCATGATCGTCCAGTATACAGAAATTATCTTGGCTTTCATCGAAATCCGCCCATATCTCGAAACCATGCATCGCTTCTTGTGTTAATGTTTTATTCAAATAGCTCAGCTCCAAATTATGATCACGCATGCAATCATCGATATGCTGACTTTCCGGCAGGTACTGGAATGTAATAATTTTAAGAAATTAAACATAATAAATTCATTTAATTTTGTACATTTGCTCGCGATTCAATTCACTAATTAGTTTTTTTTTTAAATTTCGATTTTATCATTTTGTTCCAATCAACATGACGTCAGTGAGTGCTAGACATGAAAATGCATTTTGATATTTTGAAATTGAGTTTTGTAGTCACGTATTAGATATTGTCAAAAGACACGTCATAGACACTAATGAGTTCGCTCATTTTAATTGGCTTTTTTTTTTATCGGTGACACGAAATCGGTGTTTGAATATATGAGTGAGATAAGGGAAACATTTTTATTTTACATTCAAATCGATTTGAAATAATGAAACGAAAATGTGGCAATATTTTATAATGATTTCATCAATTTATGGAAATGTATAACCATTGCGCGCACATATTGAAATGTCTCACCTTAAAAACGAACGTTTCTTGTTGGTGATGTCCTTTCAAACCTTCGGGAACGTCGGTTTCCGAACAAGTGCTAACATGACATGATCGCATTGCACATCGACTATCGTCCGTCCAAAATGGGCAATCTTTCTTCAGGTTTACTTTGTAAAACCGAAAATAGTCGCGAACCAGTAAACTCTTTAATCGCGGATAAATTTTATTATTATTGAAGAAATCAACCGTGTCTATAGTACAGCTACAATCATCTATAGAACCCTTGAGCTGGTGAACAAACCGAACAAAACGAGAGAAATATAATTTTTTAAATGTTAATTTAGGGCAAAAGAAATACACAGGCATGTAAATATAAAAAATTGCCGTCGACAAATATTTACCTCACAAAAACAGTTTCTGTCGTCACCCGTTGCGGGTTTTTTCTCCGAATAGAAGTAAGCATCGCAACAGTTGATTATTTTTATTATTATAAGAATTGTTATAAAATAATTGAAAAAATGACGTCGATTCAATGGATCCCAAACTACGGACCTTATCGACGACGATCCGCCCATTTTGCCAAAATATTTTTTTTTTTTTAATTGAATTGATTTCCTTTACGCGAATACTGCAAATGTAGTTAAGGGAATTATGTAAACCAGTTAGTTAAAAAAGAAAATGGTTAGTAGAAAATGTAGAAATACTTAGTAAAATATTACATCGCCGGTTAGCAGTTTAATAGAAATAAGTCTAGAAAATAATCTTCTTGAAATTTAATTCTACGGTTCAAATTTTGAAAACATTTTCAAAAAACTGAAAGTCGGAATTTAAAAATAACTTTCTGTAATTTTACAGACGATTGGATAAAAAATGAGTATAGCTCTCATACAAAAGTTCCAACATTTCGATGAAATTTTTTTTTTTGAAAAATGTGAATTTTGCGAAAATGAAATTTTCGTTTACAGTCGGAATTACTTGAAAATTGGCATGCCTTATTTTTTCCAGTAGAAAATAACTTTCTGAAGTTTTACAGACGATCGGACAGAAAATGAGTATAGCTCTCATGCAAAAGTTCCAATATCTGGAGAAAGAACATTTTTTTTTTTCGAAAAAAGTGTGAATTTTGTGAAAATTAAATTTTTTGTTTACAATCAGAATTTCTTGAAATTTGGCATGCCTCATTTTTTCCAGTAGAAAATATTTTTCTGAAATTTTCAAGGCGATCGGACAAAAAATGAGTATAGCTCTCATACAAAAGTTCCAATATCTGGAGTAAGAACAATTTTTTTTCGAAAAAAGTTTGAATTTTGTGAAAATTAATTTTTTTGTTTACAATCAGAATTTCATGAAATTTGTTATGCCTTATTTTTTCCAGTAGAAAATAACTTCTTGAAATTTTCAAGACGATCGGATAAAAAATAAGTATAACTCCCATACAAAAATTCCAATATTTGGAGTAAAATCATTTTCTCAAAAAATGTGTGAATTTTATGAAAATGAAAATTCCAAATAAGCATGGCACAATTAGATTCAGTGAGGTACACTTATTGCATTGAAAATGGCTAGAATCTTTAAATTTCACTTTAAATTCGGCAAAACTTTAAATTTCGCTTGTCACGATGTTTTGTCGCCAACCCACCTACGCTGGGTGAAAAAAAGAAAAGAGGTCGACCAAAAGCCACACGAAAGGCATTAATTAGACAGTAATAATAATATAAAATAAATTTCATTCTGTTAAAATCTTGAAATTCTTAAATGCACATTTTGAAGGAAAAGGTAAAAAATTAGAAACCTTTTTTACATATGAACTATCCTTTTAACCATATTCGACAAACCATCCCATAAAAAAAAACTAACACTTTCTAAATTTATAACTAACTCTCTCCAAATTGATTACTAATTGATTTTAAATTATTATTATTTCTATTAAACTGCTAACCGAAGATCTAATATTTCACTAACTATTTCTACATTTTCTACTAACCATTTTCTTTTTCAACTAACCGGTTTCATTACCACCCTTTATTTATTCATTTATGGATTTATACGCGTGGATTTTGTGCTCATTTCATCGTCGATCCGTCCAAAAGATGTGTGCGTATAAGAAAAATATTATAATACAAAATGGGCAAAATGTAAATGATAAAAATGCAAATCAACGATTCCGAATAGCGGTAAATTAAGCAAGACTCCACACAACGTTTCAACTCAAATATAGTTTATTCAATTGTCTAAGTTATCATTCAGTGAGATGAAAACATTCTATTGGTGATGATCAAATAGAGAGTTTTCTGTGTGATCTGTGTTGTGCAAAATTTGAAAATAAATTTTTTTATCTGAAAATTCGAATACATCAAAATGAAAATGTTTTCGATGCGGGTGTTTTTGATTTGTTTATTTTTTCTAATTGGTGGAACCAAAAGTCAAATTCCACAATCAACTGTTTATGATTTATTTAATTGTAAGTTAAAGAAATAAATTGATTTTTGATTCAGTTTAATTTATTGGCAATTTTACAGTAATATTTGAATCTGCTTTTGGTATTGATTCATACGAAAATGCAAAGGTGTGTCCAGGTGTGTGTTTT
>NW_022199022.1:0-9996 GCF_009176525.2 Contarinia nasturtii
ATCACACCCGTAAATGTGTGTAATCTAAACAAGTCGTGCTGTATCAATTTAAAAAAGAAAAACAAAATATTATATATCTTCGATTTGGGTTCGCCTTCAATTCTTAATAAATTCCACACACCGAAAAAAATCACGCAGAATTGACTGCGTTCTGTGTGTTACCATTTCACTTTCATCGGAACTATTTTTCAAAGAATGCTTTACATGGAATTTTCTCATTTCTATATATTTTTAACAGTTCCGAGCGATGAAAAACACTGTGCGAATTCTATGGCGTAAAACAATTAATTATTGGCTCACATCACATTAAATCAAAATTGCACACGATTCGATGAGATGTTGTTTACATTATTTCGACTTCCATTTATATTTGCATCGATTTAATTCAGCCCAGTTTTAGTGATGTGTATTTATTTCCAAGTAAACAGTTGTAAAAGATGTGATCGGTAATTCTATTGGCATTTATAATTAATTGGAGTAACAAGTAATTCAATGGACATCGATAATTTTAAGTTCACGTCATTTTGCTGATGGACAATAATGTTGTACGTGTATGACTTCATTTAGCACAGCTGTGTTAATGATTTTTGAATTTGAATACAAGCAAAATTACTGTGCGAAGGCACTGAATACACACGTACACATCGGTTCGGGCTGGCAATTAAATGAAACAAAAGCCGATTCAAAAAGTTATGGTTTTTATTGGAATGCTGAAGTCGTTTCAGAATTGTATATAATCAAAGATATTGAAAAATCGATTCAGTTGTACTTAAATCTAGACATGAATGACGCCATAATCAGCTGAATCCAGGCTATACAGAGATATATATATATATATATTATTGAACTACAATTGATTGAACTACTTTTTAGTGGTTCATAGACAAGTAAGGCTTACGATACATGGAAGTGACACGATGCTGTTTGTTTTATTGCTTCTGTTTTCCATTGGCTACTTTTTGGCCGAAAATATGTGTACACAATGCAAAGCATTGTCTGGTTCGAAATTAAACGAAAACCGCAGAGGTGTCAAGTTATTTAATTTTTATTTAACGCAAAAATCAATCCATCACAGACGAACAACCGAATCGAAAAAGTCATAACTAGCACAAGAGACGTTTGAATGAGAACGTCAGCATCATTATGAATCAGTAGCACAATCATTTCCGCTCCAACCCGCTCCAACAACGACGTAATTGAGCATGTAATAGATCATATTTAATTGCGTTCAATTTAAGATTAACTTCACGTCTGCATATTTAACAAAATATCATACATTATTATTATTTTTCCGTTTCATTCGTAAAACGAAAGAAAAACTTTTCCAAGTATATTTTAACCATGTCATTTGATCATTATAAACGTTTCAAAGATAGTGAAAGTTCTTGCCATGAATACTAATTCAGAATGACATTTCGGGAAATTTCGATTTCATTTTTGTATTCTCACTAAGCTAGATTTAAGCTTAGAAAATTACGTGCAAACGATTACATAACATGCATTAAAAATTTAAATCCATTTCACCAGAGAATTTGTGAATACTCATCACTATATGGTCCGAATGGTGTATGTGTATAGTGTGTGTGTTATCAATTATTATAGATCAATGGCGAGAAAGACGAGCACACAAATTATTGCTCACAGAAAAAAAGATACGTACGACAGTATAAATTTGTCTCATTGAGCATGTTGACAACGTTTTTGCATTAAATATTCGCTTTTCTTGTTTATTGCATACACGTACCACACATTCGATGTGTAATGAAAATGAAAATAAAGGTAAAACAATATATATATGCCAAACAACACAATGTATTTTATAAATTAAGTGATTTTTATTTAGTTGTCATGATGAGGTTATCGAAGATCCTCAACAATTTGTATACTAAAAAAATGGCGAATGTGATCAATTATTTATTATTGCGGCGTTCACAAAAAAGACGATCAAATTTGTCACAGAATATTGCATCACATCTTCACTTGAAGCAACAACGAATGACGATCGAAGTTGTATTAGTTGGATTGCAACGACTTTGATATTCTCTCTCCCTCTGTACAGTTTTAAAACCTCATTCAATTAGCCGGAATGAAATTCATGTGTTGACCATAAAATTGGCAATATAAATAAATGCATTAATTATGCAATAATTGAAGAGAATTCGGGCCGCAGGATGGGTTCAAAATGTCTTTCTTTTGTTTACTTTTGCTGTTAAGAATAGTGTACATTGGTCATACACAACGATTGTAAAAAAAAGACAATTTACCGTGAGGGAGACGCTAGAGCAGGTACATATGTATATTTATTATCGCAAAGCGTATTTTAGATATGTTAAATTGTTAATTGCTTTAACATTGAGCACAATAAACAATTGTTTTCTTTGTACAGTCAATTGACTTGGCAGCGATATTTGTCTATTTTACTTGTATTTTTATGTAATAATAATCAGTTCTTTGATACAACAGTTTCGATGTTAATGGCCTAAAGTCATCGAACATAGTGTGATTTTGCATCGCACTTTGAGCAATACACACACACACACACCACCTACTTTGGTCTCAGTCTGTGTCTTCGGCATGTCGGTAGTTTTGTTGACATCTCGCCAAACTATTTGCGCTTTTGTTTTTGTTGTTTCTTTTGTCGTTTGTTTTGCTTCGCTTTGCTTTGTTTGACGAATCAGTTTGCCGAACACCTGATCGCGAGACACGAGCTCTTCGTCTACCAATTTCGAGGCGATGTAAAGCAGCACAACACTGAATAAGTGTTTCTTTAAGCTCGATCGACATTCGTGGTGGGCATTTGAATATATAATTCGATGTAAGCACTTTTTGACACACTAGTCAATTTTTAGTGCTCGCATCGTGTTGTTCGACAGTGCATTCGCCAAACCATTTTTAGCGATCGACTTTTTTGTTTTCGTTTCACCTTTGTTCCACCGGTTCATGTTTTTTTTTTTTTTGGGCGAATATTTTGCGAAATGATCTAATCGATTGCGTTTCGTTTTGAGTTTGTTATCAAAACAAAAAACTTATCGAAAAGGAAATTTGTCGAAATTATTTCAATTCGGAATATTGTGACTTTTGTGTGCATATTAATTCAAACGAAAATCATTTTTAACACCAAATTGATATTGTGGAAATATTACGAACTGGAGACGAAAAAAAAATAAACTTATTCATATAGTTAAAATAGATAAAAGATTTGGTTTTCGTGGATTATTTTGTAAGTGAAAATAAAATTGTGTTTTTACTAAGTAATTTATATAGAATGTTTAACATTTGTATTTTCACTGTGGTTAATCAAATAGCGCAGATCGATATTTTAATTGATTGAAATCGATTTTGTGCGATTCAATACTTCAACATCTTTATCTAGATGAAAAGTTATACAATAAAATTACCGGCAATTTAGTCGAAATCAAAAGAAGTTATTGCAGAAAAAAGGACAACATTACAACTAATCCGAAAGTGATGAGAGTGTAAGAAATTGGTTCACACACTTGCCAAAAATGTAAAAATTTATTGATACGCACGTATAGTGTCGTAAGATCTTCTCTCAATTATCAATATCTATAACAATTAAATCGACACATGTATGTTTTGATCGGGTGTCATGATTAAATCACACGATATGAATTAGTCATAAACATTAGTGTTATATTGTGATTGCTTGTAATTTAGCGATCGTGTGCGCATCAAGCATGCAGATGACCCTGCTGACATTAATTACATCGCATAAAATATGAAATCATAACATTAGAACAAGCATCCGTCGATTTTTGTTCTATTGTTTATGTTAATATTGTGTGTTGATTTGCATACGCTCGTGACGCTTAGAGCTACATGAATTCATTAGCAAAGTTAAAAAAGTGAACAAGAAAATTACTCATACAATTTGGCTCTGATGATATTTTATTTGTTTTCGTTTTTAATACACTTTGTACACACAAATGTTGTTGCTGTATCTCTCTCACACACTGTGCGTTGAAAAATAAAGCCAGATAGACAAACGTGTTCTTTGTCTTGACACTTGATGACAATTATCGTAAGAATCTTCCCGAAAACGTTTTGCAGCAGTGCTTTCGTATAAATATGTATAATAATTACGTATGACAATGGCGCACAACGAAATGAATATAGACGGTTCTTTTTTCTTTTTTCTTGATTTGATAAATGGTTGTATTTACAACATTTTGAAAGAAAAGATCTCATCAAACCAAAATAAATGATCGTTGACGTTTCAATCGATCCTGATATTTAACGTTTGTCGATCTTCTTTACACTCGTTTCATAGAGGGCACAAAAAAAATCTTCTCTTTTTTCATGGGATCAACTTGGGATTATCTGAATGTTATAATTTAGCAAGTAATTAGTTTCTATAATTACTCCACGAGAAAGATGACGATGATGTCAGCGTTTTAAACGACCATTTCGAAGAAAAGCAATTTTTACCAGCGACCAAAGAAAAACTCCAATGTCACCGACAACAATTGACACTGAAACCTTTGTATGGTATTCGTGTAATTGATTTATTATCAAAAATCTCAAACACCTATTCGAACTGACTTCAGGCAGTTGCTTAGTAATCTATCAAAATTTGGGCTCGAATTTCATTCAACAATGTGAAATTGTAAAGATGAAATGATTTAAATTACTTAATTCCATGGTCAAGGTCAATCAATGTCACTATGGCGCACTCCATTTTCTGTTTCGATTCGATTTCCAAGAAATGAAACAATCTTCAAAACAAGTCTCAAAATTATTTTTGGTATACAAAACACGATCGGAATGTTCAATTAACCGTGACAAAATATAGCGAATGACGAATTAATTCACTGAAAGATAAAAATATCATCAAAATCATAGTCAAATAAATGTGTAATGGGAAGTAAATCGGTTCATTTCTTGATTATTAATTGAACAATCGATGATTTGGTGCTCAATCAGAAAAAATGGACAAAAAATACAGCTGAACAATTTATGACAAATTTATGCGCCATCTTACCATTTCTAACTATCATTTGATGAGACACTCCTCTCAATCAGTGATCACATGCTGTCAATTTTTGTTGATATTCTTCTTAGCATGAATAAGATTCAATTAACACAATACAATTTTTTTTTTTGCTAATTTGTCAGCTTCTTTTCTGCATCAAACATACCGAAATGTGTGTGTCATAATTTTCAATAAATTTTCACATGATACAATAAAATGGTGATCTCGTGATTGCCGGTGATCTGAAGTCGCAGTTTCGATCGATTTAAATGACAACGTATAAAATAAGCATGTAAAAAATGCAAAACCCATCATAATTAGCATTGAGCTCTGGACACGCGACGAATTTTCAACATATTTCTCAGATGTTGAGAATAATTCAAGTGTTTCGAATCATTCGTTTGTAAACGTAAAAAAGACAACAAGAAAAACACCGTCCATTGTTTGTTTGTTCACATTATGTGAATCGTATTGTTAAATCGGCTTTCGATTCAATTAACAAGTTTACGGTGTGCCGACGATAGTTGATCGTTTATAAACAACCAATAGTTAGATGTAAAAAAAAATGTTTGTCAATGATGTCAATGGTGGCAACGATATGCAAATTATACTGCTAAAAGTGGCAGATTTTAATCTGTGTAGTTGCTTCAAAGAGGAAATGCCAAATGATTTGTGGCTCGCAAAATATCCTACCTGGACCATGTAATTGAATTTGTTATGAATCAACGTAAAATGACTCAATTATAAATGACTTGATAGGATTTAAATGACATTCTAACCAGTTTGCCATTATTATTGAACCACGTTTGAGAAATTCTTTATTCGTTTTCTTTTAAAGTGAATTTGTTATTAGATATTTTCAAGCGTATTATCTTTTACCGTTAATCTTTCGAATTTTTTTTTTTCGCAGAACAACTTTACCTCAAGACAACTGTAGATTGTTTAAAAGAATTAGAACACATTGATAAAATGAACATTTTGCTGGGGATTATTTGTTTTGTGTTGTCGGTGACGGTAGAAGCTCAACGCAGCTCATTCCCCTTGCCCGAAGTGAAGCCCGAAGAAAGGCAATTTCGTGTTGTATACGAATGGTCAACGATTGGATTTGCTTATCGTAGCGATGTTGAACGTGCAAATGCCATTTATACAAATCATTATATTCCTCGAAACAATCTCATTTCGGATGTGAAAGCATTTGCAAATCGTTTATATTTGACGGTGCCACGCATGTTACCAGGTGTACCAGCAACATTGGGATGGATTGTCTCACCGAATAATAATGGACGAACCGATCCCGAAATCGAACCATTCCCATCATGGGAAATGAATGAAATTGGCAATTGTTCAGCACTGCAATTTGTTCAAGGCATTGCAATTGATACCGATGGTATTATGTGGGTTGTTGACAGCGGTCGGGTCGACACACTTAACCAGGGTAAGTTCAAGAAAATAAAATAATCTTCTGGAATTTGAAAGTGCATTTTCTACACTTTGAATCACTTAATTAGTGTCAACGATTCACATGAATATGACGAGCAGTTAATTTTAAGCGTTACTTTTATTCGAGGTGATAACAAGACCGAACAAACTCTTAATAGACAATCGATGTTAGTGTGTGGTTTGAATTGAACGCGTCTTACCTCGTTAAATACACATAAACGCTCAACCAAAAATGGTTTCATGGGCCATTCCATTCTTCCCAGTTTTTATTTTTTATTTTGTTGTTTCTTCCATTTGTTCAATACAATTTCGTATTGTTTTTTTTTTGTCGTTGCTTTGACTTTATCTTTTTTTGTCGAAACGAATAACAACCGAAAATTAAAATGATGGTAATTTGCCCTAACATACCATGTTATTGTTATTCACAATTCACCTTCTCGTAGTAAAATTATCATAAAAATATATCAAATTTTGTCACAAAAGTTGTAATAATCATAGTAATTTCTTCTGATTCTGACATTGGTTTTGAATTTTTTTTTTGTGTTGGTAATTTTTTGTTTAAAGGTTCACGACCACAAGCCAATTGTTTACCAAAATTGCTGTTGCTTGACTTAAAGCGAAATGGAACCATTCTTCGACGATACGAATTCCCAGAAGAAGTGGCTTCACGTGGATCCAATTATCTGGTAAGATTGTCTCTTTTACATACGGCTCTTGTAAAAGCCAATGTAAAGTCAAAACAAAAACAATAATCAATTGTTTGATTTTATAGAATAAAATTGTGATTGACGATGCATTCGGTGGTTTTGCTTATATCACTGATAACAGCGGTGCTGATCCAGGAATTGTCGTTTATTCAAAGCGATTGAATCGATCATGGAAAATTCGTGAAAATAATTCAATGCGAGCTGCTCGTAATGCTCAAGAGTTTATTGTAAATGGAACAAATTTAAATTTTGCAATTCATATTGATGGCATCGCCTTAGGACCGTATTATAATCCCGAAACTGGTTTGGTACAAAATCAAGGATTACCCATCGGACAACGTGGACCGTTAAATTTGCGTAGCAATAATTTTGAACGTAATGTCTATTACAGTCCATTGTCGTCATACCATTTGTACTCAATTCCAGCATCTGTATTACGTGATCCAGAATTTGCACGGCGTGCACAAGCACGTGAAGTGTTGGCCGCTGTCACCGATGTCGGTTTGAAAGTTTCACAAACCGATGGCATGATTATGGACAATCGTGGCGTTCTCTATTATGGCCTTTTGAAAGATAATGCAATTGCACAATGGGATTCATATGCACCATTCACGTTAGAAAATCAATTGATCATTGCCAAAGATGATAATTTCATTCAATGGGTCGATGGCATGAGTTTTGATGAAGAAGGTTACCTATATGTGGTTGTAAATCGTTTATTTAATTTTGTTGCGGGACGTTTACAGCCGAACGACATTAATTTTAGAATTTTACGCGCTAAAACCGGTACATTAAGCTATGTGTATACAAATAATGGTGGTTTGGGGGCACGTGCACCGGAAGACATTCTGAATCGTGGTCTTATATTGAACGATTTTGGTAATGGCATCGCTTCAACAACACCATCTTTCAGTGGATTGGCTGGACCTGGATTTTGGATCTCGGGTGCATCAATGTCAGCACAATCGTTTGTTCTCATTTCGGTACTCTTGTTCGCATCGATGAGCACTTACTTTATTCGATTTTAGAATTTAAAATCAATAAGAATGAAAAAACCACTTAACTTTAGTTTAACTTTTACGAATTTGAATATTTCGTATTTCCTAAACAAAATTGCATCAATACTGTAAATTGTGAATAGAATTTAAGGAAAACATATTGTTTTTACAAAAAATAAACTGATATATGAACACACATGAAAAAATAGACATAAATCGATTTATAATTGACTTTTTATTTGAACAACGCAATAACATTTCAACTGAATAAATTTAACCGGCGAATGAAAGCCAATGCGATTTAAGCTTTTTTTTGCGGTATTCGAATCAGTCAAGTACGTCGTACTTAAGTTAAATATGGACGTAAACGTAACAGTTGACTTTGACAGAGCTTTACGCGTTTCAACTGTGTGCATTAGCACACGTGTGGGCTATTAAAGTGATTGATAAATATTGTTGGTGTCCTTTTTATGATTGGAATTTTCGATTTCCCCGTTGAACAGTGTTAATTCATGTTTATTGGTGTGTCCAGAAGCTTTAAACGTTACACATATATTCACCGACAGTTCTGCTATAATACGCACCGATCACATGATTTGTTAATACAAAATCATATATGTATAGCCATATGTACAGTTATATATTTGTTTTCTAAATATAGTAGGTTCATTGTATGTCTGAAAGCCAAAATGACGTACAATATTTTTCGTTTCATTTGTGCTATCGTGTTTGGGCAAAATGACATCATTCATTAGTTTGAAATTGTCGATGTAATTATTGACATCCAAAGAATGTGGTCGCTCCGATATGGCTTCTTTGAAATTTGATTGTTCTGAAACAGTATTTCGATTTAAATTTAATATTGATCGTCTTAAGTTGGGTGAAATTGAAACGCCGGAAATTAAATTGAGCAAATTACATTGGAAAATTAAGCTAAACAAAAGATCAACAAGTGAAAGTAATAATGACACAGATGAAATTGATGTTTCTTTAGTATGTGAGCCTTCTTCTGATATAAATAAAACAATATGGTCATGTAACGCGTTAGCGGTTTTCAAATTGGTATCGTCGAAACAGGAGATTGTGAAAACTTTATCAAATAAAGAGTTTAACAGTAAGCACTTATCGCACACAATTAACGGATTTGTGCCGTGGAACGAACTATTGAATGTAGAAAATCAATATATGAATGAAAACGAAGTATCGCTTGACATTGAAATTCAAACGAATCCATTGTGCTGCATAAAAGCGATGGCCATGGAACAATCATCCACAAAACTTCGACTTATCGTTGAAAGTGTAAGCAAATTGGGAAATGTATATTCGCCGGAGGTGATTTTGCGTGGCATACGATTTAAAATTCAAACAAGAAAAGAAGATGAACATTTTGCCGTTTATTTGTGGGCCGTTGAAGATGATATGGATATGAATTGGTGCTGGGAGGTTTTTTATTCGTTCAAATTGTTATCGTTTAATAATAAAGTCGAACCAATTGACTGTAAAACGACTTCTGATATATTTCGCTATGGATGTCCAAGCTGGGGCTACGGTCGCCTTATAAAATGGTCGGAATTCATTGACCCGAAAAAACGATTCGTACGAAATGATACAGCCATTATTGAGATTGAATTCACTGTTAAACCACCAAAACCATTGTGGGAGTGCAAAAAGGATACAACTTATACAAAAACAGTTCGAACATTAGAATGTTCGATATGTTTTGAAAATTTTTGTGAACGAGAAGTTTGCGCCACAAAATGCGGTCACTTGTTTTGTACCGAATGCATCACTCGATCAATTGAAGATCGTCAAAAGTGTCCCATGTGCAATGCTGACGCGGCCATTGATGATCTTCGTC